>NC_134359.1:16258360-16280860 GCF_048569485.1 Anomaloglossus baeobatrachus
TCTCCCAATAGGAGCTAGAAGAAAAGGAATTTACGGTAAGTAACAAAATTCCCTTCTTCTTCGGCGCTCCATTGGGAGACCCAGACGATTGGGACGTCCAAAAGCTGTCCCTGGGTGGGTAAAGAAATACCTCATGTTAGAGCTGCAAAGACAGCCCTCCCCTACGGGGAGGCAATTGCCGCCTGCAGGACTCTTCTACCTAGGCTGGCGTCCGCCGAAGCATAGGTATGCACCTGATAATGTTTGGTGAAAGTGTGCAGACTCGACCAGGTAGCTGCCTGGCACACCTGTTGAGCCGTAGCCTGGTGTCGTAATGCCCAGGACGCACCCACGGCTCTGGTAGAATGGGCCTTCAGCCCTGATGGAACCGGAAGCCCAGCAGAACGGTAGGCTTCAAGAATTGGTTCTTTAATCCATCGAGCCAGGGTGGCCTTGGAAGCCTGCGACCCTTTGCGCTTACCAGCGACAAGGACAAAGAGTGCATCCGAGCGGCGCAGGGGCGCCGTGCGGGAAATGTAGATTCTGAGTGCTCTCACCAGATCCAACAAATGTAGATCCTTTTCATACCGATGCACTGCATGCGGATAAAAGGAAGGCAAGGAGATATCCTGATTAAGGTGAAAAGAGGACACCACCTTAGGGAGAAACTCCTGAATGGGGCGCAGCACTACCTTGTCCTGGTGGACCACCAGGAAAGGAGCTTTGCATGACAGCGCTGCTAGTTCAGACACTCTCCGAAGAGATGTGACCGCTACCAGAAAGGCCACTTTCTGTGAGAGTCGAGAAAGTGACACATCCCTCAGGGGCTCGAAAGGCGGCTTCTGGAGAGCAACAAGGACCTTGTTTAGATCCCACGGATCTAACGGCCGCCTGTACGGAGGTACGATATGACACACCCCCTGCAGGAACGTGCGCACCTGAGAAAGTCGCGCTAGACGCTTCTGAAAAAACACGGATAGTGCCGAGACTTGCCCTTTAAGGGAGCCGAGCGACAAGCCCTTTTCCAACCCAGATTGCAGGAAGGAAAGAAAAACAGGTAACGCGAATGGCCAGGGGGATACTCCTTGTGCAGAGCACCAGGATAAGAAAATCTTCCACGTTCTGTGGTAGATCTTAGCAGAAGTGGACTTCCTAGCCTGTCTCATGGTGGCCACGACCCCTTGGGGTAATCCTTTAGACGCCAGGATCCAGGACTCAATGGCCACACAGTCAGGTTCAGGGCCGCAGAATTCCGATGGAAAAACGGCCCTTGGGACAGTAAGTCTGGACGGTCTGGTAGTGCCCACGGTTGGCCGACCGTGAGATGCCACAGATCCGGGTACCACGACCTCCTCGGCCAGTTTGGGGCGACGAGTATGACGCGGCCGCAATCGGATCTGATCTTGCGTAACACTCTGGGCAAGAGTGCCAGAGGTGGAAACACATAAGGGAGTCGGAACTGCGACCAATCTTGCACTAAGGCGTCTGCCGCCAGAGCTCTTTGATCGCGAGACCGCGCTATGAAGGTCGGGACCTTGTTGTTGTGCCGAGACGCCATTAGGTCGACGTCCGACACCCCCCAGCGGCGGCAGATTTCCTGAAACACGTCCGGGTGAAGGGACCATTCCCCTGCGTCCATGCCCTGGCGACTGAGGAAGTCTGCTTCCCAGTTTTCTACGCCCGGGATGTGAACTGCTGATATGGTGGATGCTCTTTCCTCCACCCACATCAGAATCCGCCTGACTTCCTGGAAGGCTTGCCGACTGCGTGTCCCTCCTTGGTGGTTGATGTATGCCACCGCTGTGGAGTTGTCCGACTGAATTCGGATCTGCTTTCCTTCCAGCCACTGCTGGAAGGCTAATAGGGCAAGATACACTGCCCTGATTTCCAGAACATTGATCTGAAGGGTGGACTCCTGCTGAGTCCACGTCCCTTGAGCCCTGTGGTGGAGAAAAACTGCTCCCCACCCTGACAGACTCGCGTCTGTCGTGACCACTGCCCAGGATGGGGGCAGGAATGATCTTCCCTGTGATAATGAGGTGGGAAGAAGCCACCATTGCAGAGAGTCCTTGGCCGTCTGAGAAAGGGAGACTTTCCTGTCTAGGGAAGTTGTCTTCCCGTCCCATTGGCGGAGAATGTCCCATTGAAGTGGGCGCAGATGAAACTGCGCGAACGGGACTGCCTCCATTGCTGCCACCATCTTCCCTAGGAAGTGCATGAGGCGCCTTAAGGGGTACGACTGACTCTGAAGGAGAGACTGCACCCCTGTCTGTAGTGACCGCTGCTTGTCCAGCGGAAGCTTCACTATCGCTGAGAGAGTATGAAACTCCATGCCAAGATACGTTAGTGATTGAGTCGGAGCTAGGTTGGACTTTGAAAAGTTGATGATCCACCCGAAAGTCTGGAGAGTCTCCAGCGCAACATTCAGGCTGTGTTGGCATGCCTCTTGAGAGGGTGCTTTGACAAGTAGATCGTCTAAGTAAGGGATCACCGAATGTCCCTGAGAATGCAAGACTGCTACCACTGCCGCCATGACCTTGGTGAAAACCCGTGGGGCTGTCGCCAGACCAAATGGCAGAGCCACGAACTGGAGATGGTCGTCTCCTATCACGAAACGTAGAAAACGTTGGTGCTCTGTAGCAATCGGCATGTGGAGATAAGCATCCTTGATGTCTATTGATGCAAGGAAATCTCCCTGAGACATTGAGGCAATGACGGAGCGGAGGGATTCCATCCGGAACCGCCTGGCGTTCACATGCTTGTTGAGCAGCTTTAGGTCCAGAACAGGACGAAACGAGCCGTCCTTTTTTGGAACCACAAAGAGATTGGAGTAAAAACCTTGCCCTTGTTCCTGCAGAGGAACAGGGATCACCACTCCTTCTGCTTTTAGTGAGCACACCGCTTGCAGAAGGGCATCTGCTCGGTCGGGATGTGGGGAGGTTCTGAAGAACCGAGGCGGAGGACGAGAACTGAATTCTATCCTGTACCCGTGAGACAAAATGTCTGCTACCCACCGGTCTTTGACCTGTGGCAGCCAAATGTCGCAAAAGCGGGAGAGCCTGCCACCGACCGAGGATGCGGAGGGATGAGGCCGAAAGTCATGAGGCAGCCGCCTTGGAAGCGGTTCCTCCGGTTGCTTTCTTGGGGCGTGAATGAGCCCGCCAGGAATCTGAGCTCCTTTGCTCCTTCTGAGTCCCTTTGGACGAGGAGAATTGGGTCTTGCCGGAGCCTCGAAAGGACCGAAACCTCGACTGCCACTTCCTCTGTTGAGGTTTGCGTGATCTGGGCTGGGGTAAGGAGGAGTCCTTACCCTTGGATTGCTTAATGATTTCAGCCAATTGTTCACCAAACAGTCTATCTACAGATAGTGGCAAGCTGGTTAAACATTTTTTGGAAGCAGAATCCGCTTTCCATTCTTTTAACCACAAGGCTCTGCGCAAGACAACAGAGTTGGCAGACGCAATAGAGGTACGGCTCGTAGAGTCCAGGACAGCGTTGATAGCGTAAGTCGCAAACGCAGACATTTGCGAGGTTAGGGACGCTACTCGCGGCACTGCTGGACATATGATAGAGTCCACCTGTGCCAAGCCAGCTGAAATAGCTTGGAGTGCCCACACGGCCGCGAATGCTGGAGCAAACGACGCGCCGATAGCTTCATAGACAGACTTTAACCAAAGGTCCATCTGTCTGTCATTGGCATCTTTAAGTGAAGCCCCATCTTCCACTGCAACTATGGATCTAGCCGCAAGCCTGGAGATTGGGGGGTCCACCTTTGGACACTGGGTCCAGCGTTTGACCACGTCAGGGGGAAAGGGATAACGTGTATCCTTAAGACGTCTGGAGAAACGCTTATCTGGGCAAGCATGGTGTTTCTGGACCGATTCTCTGAAGTCAGCGTGGTCCAGAAAAGTACTCAGTTTAGGCTTGGGATACCTGAAATGGAACTTCTCCTGCTGTGCAGCTGCCTCCTCTGCAGAAGGGGCAGGGGGAGAAATTTCCAATAGACTATTGATGGCCCCTATAAGGTCATTTACCATGGCGTCACCATCAGGAGTATCCAGATTGAGAGCGGTTTCAGGATTAGACTCCTGATCCCCCTCCTCTGTCTCATCATGTAGAGACTCTTCTCGCTGAGACCCTGATCCGCGTGATGACGTGGAGGGTCTCTCCCAGCGAGCACGCTTAGGCTGTCTGGGACTGTCATCTGAATCAGAGCCGTCAGGCTGAGATGCCTGGGACCCCCTTGAAGCACGGATTAACTCCAAATGAGGGGGACCGGGGAACAGTGCCGCAGCATTGTCCATGGACTGAGTAACTGGCCTGGCCTGCAAGGTCTCTAGGATCTTTGTCATAGTGACAGACATCCTGTCAGCAAAAACTGCAAACTCTGTCCCCGTCACCGGGACAGGGTTCACCGGCGACTCTGCCTGGGCCACTACCACCATAGACTCCGGCTGACGAAGTGGCACAGGGACCGAACATTGCACACAATGGGGGTCATTGTAACCTGCCGGTAGATTAGCCCCACAAGCGGCACAAGTAGCGCTCACAGCCTGTGTCTTGGCACCCTTGCGTTTTGCAGATGACATGTTGTCGTCTCCTCAGAGCAATTGGGGTATACAGCCAAGAAGCGACCTTACAGTGCAAAGAAGGGAATTTTGTTACTTACCGTAAATTCCTTTTCTTCTAGCTCCTATTGGGAGACCCAGACGATTGGGTGTATAGCACTGCCTCCGGAGGCCACACAAAGCAATTACACTAAAAAGTGTAAGGCCCCTCCCCTTCTGGCTATACACCCCCAGTGGGATCACTGGCTCACCAGTTTTAGTGCAAAAGCAAGAAGGAGGAAAGCCAATAACTGGTTTAAACAAATTCACTCCGAAGTAACATCGGAGAACTGAAAAACCATTCAACATGAACAACATGTGTACCCGAAAAACCACCAAAAATCCCGAAGGACAACAGGGCGGGTGCTGGGTCTCCCAATAGGAGCTAGAAGAAAAGGAATTTACGGTAAGTAACAAAATTCCCTTCTTCGGCGCTCCATTGGGAGACCCAGACGATTGGGACGTCCAAAAGCTGTCCCTGGGTGGGTAAAGAAATACCTCATGTTAGAGCTGCAAAGACAGCCCTCCCCTACGGGGAGGCAACTGCCGCCTGCAGGACTCTTCTACCTAGGCTGGCGTCCGCCGAAGCATAGGTATGCACCTGATAATGTTTGGTGAAAGTGTGCAGACTCGACCAGGTAGCTGCCTGGCACACCTGTTGAGCCGTAGCCTGGTGTCGTAATGCCCAGGACGCACCCACGGCTCTGGTAGAATGGGCCTTCAGCCCTGATGGAACCGGAAGCCCAGCAGAACGGTAGGCTTCAAGAATTGGTTCTTTGATCCATCGAGCCAGGGTGGCTTTGGAAGCCTGCGACCCCTTGCGCTGGCCAGCGACAAGGACAAAGAGTGCATCAGAGCGGCGCAGGGGCGCCGTGCGGGAAATGTAGATTCTGAGTGCTCTCACCAGATCTAACAAATGTAAATCCTTTTCATACCGGTGAACCGGATGAGGACAAAAAGAAGGTAAGGAGATATCCTGATTAATATGAAACGAGGATACTACCTTAGGGAGAAACTCCTGAATGGGGCGCAGCACTACCTTGTCCTGGTGGACCACCAGGAAGGGAGCCTTGGATGACAGCGCTGCTAGCTCAGACACTCTCCGAAGAGACGTGATCGCTACCAGAAAGGCCACTTTCCGTGATAGTCGAGAGAGTGAAACATCCGTCAGAGACTCGAAAGGCGGCTTCTGGAGAGCAACTAGTACCCTGTTCAGATCCCATGGATCTAACGGCCGCTCGTACGGGGGGACGATATGACCAAACCCCCTGCAGGAACGTGCGTACCTGCGGACGTCGTGCTAGACGCTTCTGAAAAAAACACCAATAGCGCCGAGACTTGCCCTTTAAGGGAGCCGAGCGACAAGCCCTTTTCCAACCCAGATTGCAGGAAGGAAAGAAAAGTAGGCCATGCCAATGGCCAGGGGGACACTCCTTGTACAGAGCACCAGTAAAAGAAAATCTTCCACTTCCGTGGTAGATCTTAGCAGACGTGGGCTTCATAGCCTGTCTCATGGTGGCAACGACCCCGTGGGATAATCCTGAGGACACTAGGATCTAGGACGCAATGGCCACACAGTAGGTTCAGGGCCGTAGAATTCAGATGGAAAAAACGGCCCTTGGGACAGTAAGTCTGGCCGGTCTGGTAGTGCCCACGGTTGACCGACCGTGAGATGCCTGTCGCCAGAGCTCTTTGATCGTCATGAAAACCGGGACCTTGCTGTTGTGCGGATTCGTGAAACCCGTCCGGGTGCAGAGACCATTCTCCTGCGTCCACGCCCTGGTGACTGAGGAAGTCTGCTTCCCAGTTTTCTACGCCCGGGATGTGAACTGCGGATATGGTGTAAGCTCTGTCTTCCACCCCTAGCAGAATCCGGCGGACTTCCTGGGAGGCTCGCCGACTGCGTAGTCCGCCTTGGTGGTTGATGTATGCCACCGCTGTGGATTGTCCGACTGAATTCGGATCTGTTTGCCTTCCAGCCACTGTAGGAAGTCTTGCAGGGCCATATGCACTGCCCAGAGCTCCAGACAATTGATCTGAAGAGTGGACTCCTCTGAAGAGAGTCCTTGATCGTCTGAGAAAGGGGGACGTTCCTGTGTAGGGACATCGACTTCCCCTCCCATTAGCGAAGAATGTTCTATTGAAGTGGACGCAGATGAAACTGCGTGAAAGGGACTGCCTCTGGATGAGGTGTCTCCTTGAAGGAGAGACTGCACCCCCGTCTGTAGTGACCGCTGTTTGTCCAGTGGAAGCTTCACCATCGCTGAGAGAGTGTGAAACCCCAAGCTAAGATATGCCAGCGATTGGGTTTAACTTTGAAAAGTTGAGGACCCACCCGAAACTCTGGGAAGTCTCCAGCGCCATGTTCAGGCTGTGTTGGCATGCCTCTTAAAAGAGTGCCTTGACAAGTAGATGGTCTAAGTAAGGGATCACAGGGTGACCCTGAGAGTGCGGGAGTGGTCCCACTGCTGCCATGAACTTGGTGAAAACCCGTGGGGCTGTCGCCAGACCGAAGGGTAGGGCTACGAACTGAAGATGCTCGTCTTCAATAACGAACCGTAGCAAACGCCGGTGCTCTGGAGCAATCGGGACGTGGAGATAAGCATCCTGATGTCTATTGATGCTAGGAAATCTCCTTGAGACATTGAGGCAATGACGGAGCGGAGGGATTCCATCCGGAACCGCCTGGTTTTCACGTGCTTGTTGAGCAGTTTAAGGTCCAGAACGGAACGGAAGGAGTCGTCCTATTTTGTCACCCCGACCAGATCGGAGTAAAAGAAGGGAATTTTGTTACTTACCGTAAATTCCTTTTCTTCTAGCTCTTATTGGGAGACCCAGACGATTGGGGTATAGCTACTGCCCTCCGGAGGCCACACAAAGCACTACACTAAAAAGTGCAAGGCCCCTCCCCTTCTGGCTATACCCCCCCGTGGTATCACGGGTTCTCCAGTTTTAGTGCCAAAGCAAGAAGGAGGAAGCCAATAACTGGTTTAAACAAATTAACTCCGAATAACGTCGGAGAACTGAAAAACCGTTCAACATGAACAACATGTGTACCCGCAAACAACAAAAAAATCCCGAAGGACAACAGGGCGGGTGCTGGGTCTCCCAATAAGAGCTAGAAGAAAAGGAATTTACGGTAAGTAACAAAATTCCCTTCTTCTTCAGCGCTCTATTGGGAGACCCAGACGATTGGGACGTCCAAAAGCTGTCCCTGGGTGGGTAAAGAGATACCTCATGTTAGAGCTGCAAAACAGCCCTCCCCTACGGGGATGTCACTGCCGCCTGCAGGACTCTTCTACCTAAGCTGGCATCCGCCGAAGCATAGGTATGCACCTGATAATGTTTGGTGAAAGTGTGCAGACTCGACCAGGTAGCTGCCTGGCACACCTGTTGAGCCGAAGCCTGGTGTCGCAAAGCCCAGGACGCACCCACAGCTCTGGTTGAGTGGGCTTTCAGCCCTGAAGGAACCGGAAGCCCAGCAGAACGGTAGGCTTCCAGAATTGGTTCTTTGATCCATCGAGCCAGGGTGGCTTTAGAAGCCTGCGACCCCTTGCGCTGGCCAGCGACAAGGACAAAAAGTGCATCTGAACGGCGGATAGGCGCCGTGCGAGAAATATAGATTCTGAGTGCTCTCACCAGATCTAGCAAACGTAAGTCTTTCTCATACCGGTGAACCGGCTGAGGACAAAAGGAAGGCAAGGATATATCCTGATTAAGATGAAACGAGGATACGACCTTAGGGAGAAACTCCGGAATGGGGCGCAGCACAACCTTGTCCTGGTGGAACACCAGGAAGGGAGCCTTGGATGACAGAGCTGCCAGCTCAGACACACGCCGAAGCGATGTGATCGCAACGAGAAACGCCACTTTCTGTGACAGGCGAGAAAAGGAAACGTCCTTTAGAGGCTCGAAGGGCGGCTTTTGCAGAGCAACTAGTACTCTGTTCAGATCCCATGGATCTAACGGCCGCTTGTACGGGGGCACAATATGACAGACCCCCTGTAGGAACGTGCGCACCTTAGGAAGACGTGCTAGACGCTTCTGAAAAAACACAGATAGTGCCGAGACTTGCCCTTTAAGGGAGCTGAGCGACAAGCCCTTTTCCAACCCCGATTGCAGGAAGGAAAGAAAGGTGGGCAATGCAAATGGCCAAGGGGATACTCTCTGTGCAGAGCACCAGGATAAGAAAATCTTCCACGTTCTGTGGTAGATCTTAGCAGACGTTGACTTCCTAGCTTGTCTCATTGTGGCTACGACTCCTTGAGATAATCCTGCGGACGCTAGGATCCAGGACTCAATGGCCACACAGTCAGGTTCAGGGCCGCAGAATTCTGATGGAAAAACGGCCCTTGGGACAGTAAGTCTGGTCGGTCTGGCAGTGACCACGGTCGACCGACCGTGAGATGCCACAGATCCGGATACCACGATCTCCTCGGCCAGTCTGGGGCGACGAGAATGACGCGGCTGCAATCGGATCTGATCTTGCGTAACACTCTGGGCAAGAGTGCCAGAGGTGGGAATACGTATGGGAGTCGGAACTGCGACCAATCTTGAACTAATGCGTCTGCCGCCAGAGCTCTTTGATCGCGCGACCTCGCCATGAATGCCGGGACCTTGTTGTTGTGCCGGGACGCCATTAGGTCGACGTCCGGCACTCCCCATCGGCGACAGATTTCCTGAAACACGTCCGGGTGAAGGGACCACTCCCCTGCGTCCATGCCCTGGCGACTGAGGAAGTCTGCTTCCCAATTTTCTACGCCTGGGATGTGAACCGCGGATATGGTGGATGCTGTGTCCTCCACCCACATTAGAATGCGCCGGACTTCTTGGAATGCTTGCCGACTGCGCGTCCCTCCTTGGTGGTTGATGTATGCCACCGCTGTGGAGTTGTCCGACTGGATTCGGATCTGCTTTCCTTCCAGCCACTGTTGGAAGGCCAGTAGGGCAAGATACACTGCCCTGATTTCCAGAACATTGATCTGAAGGGTGAACTCCTGCGGAGTCCACGTCCCCTGGGCCCTGTGGTGGAGAAACACTGCTCCCCACCCTGACAGACTCGCATCTGTCGTGACCACTGCCCAGGATGGGGGCAGGAAGGATCTTCCCTGAGACAATGAGGTGGGAAGGAGCCACCATTGTAGAGAGTCCTTGGCCGTCTGGGAAAGAGAGACTTTCCTGTCCAGGGACGTTGACTTCCCGTCCCATTGGCGGAGAATGTCCCATTGAAGTGGGCGCAGATGAAACTGCGCAAAGGGAACTGCTTCCATGGCTGCCACCATCTTCCCGAGGAAGTGCATGAGGCGCCGTAAGGGGTGCGACTGGCCTTGAAGGAGGGATTGCACCCCTGTCTGTAGGGACCGCTGCTTGTTCAGCGGAAGCTTCACTCTCGCTGCTCGAGTATGAAACTCCATGCCAAGATACGTTAGCGACTGTGACGGTGACAGATTCGACTTTGGAAAGTTGATGATCCATCCGAACGTCTGTAGAGTCTCCAGCGTAGCATGTAGACTGAGTTGGCATGCCTCTTGAGAGGGTGCCTTGACAAGTAGATCGTCTAGGTAAGGGATCACCGAGTGTCCCTGAGAGTGCAAGACTGCTACCACCGCCGCCATGACCTTGGTGAAGACCCGGGGGGCTGTCGCCAGACCGAATGGCAGAGCTACGAACTGAAGATGATCGTTTCCTATCACAAAACGTAGAAAACGTTGATGTTCTGTAGCAATTGGCACGTGGAGATAAGCATCTTTGATGTCTATTGAGGCAAGGAAGTCTCCTTGAGACATTGAGGCAACGACAGAGCGGAGGGTTTCCATCCGGAACCGTCTGGCGTGCACATGTTTGTTGAGCAGCTTTAGATCCAGAACAGGACGGAACGAGCCGTCCTTTTTTGGAACCACAAAGAGATTGGAGTAAAACCCTCGCCCTTGTTCCTGAGGCGGTACAGGAACCACTACTCCTTCCGCTCTTAGGGAGTCCACCGCCTGCAGCAGGGCATCTGCTCGGTCTGGATGTGGGGAGGTTCTGAAGAACCGAGCTGGAGGACGAGAACTGAACTCGATTCTGTACCCGCGAGACAAAATGTTTGTCACCCACCGGTCTTTGACCTGTGACATCCAAATGTCGGAAAAGCGGGAGAGCCTGCCCCCAACCGGAGATGCGGAGGGGGGGGGCTGGAAGTCATGAGGTAGCCGCTTTGGAAGCGGTTCCTCCATTTGCTTTCTTGGGGCGTGCGTGAGCCCGCCAGGAATCTGAGACTCTTTGCGTCCTCTGAGTCCCTTTGGACTAGGAGAATTGTGTCTTGCCCGAACCTCGAAAGGACTGAAACCTCTGCTGCCATTTTTTCTGCTGAGGTTTGCTTGATCTGGGCTGGGGTAAGGAAGAGTCTTTACCCTTGGACTGTTTAATGATGTCAGCCAATGGCTCGCCAAACAGTCTATCTCTAGATAAAGGCAAGCTGGTTAAACATTTTTTGGAACCAGCATCTGCTTTCCAGTCCTTTAACCACAAGGCTCTGCGCAAAACTACCGAATTGGCGGACGCCATTGAGGTGCGGCTGGTAGATTCTAGGACCGCATTGATAGCGTAAGACGCAAACGCAGACATCTGCGAGGTAAGGGACGCCACTTGCGGCGCCGCTGGATGTATGATAGCATCCACTTTTGCTAAACCAGCTGAAATAGCTTGGAGTGCCCATACGGCTGCGAATGCTGGAGCAAACGACGCGCCGATAGCTTCATAGACAGATTTTAACCAAAGGTCCATCTGTCTGTCATTGGCATCCTTAAGTGAAGCGCCATCCTCCACTGCAACTATGGATCTAGCTGCAAGTTTGGAGATCGGGGGGTCTACTTTTGGACACTGGGTCCAGCGCTTGACCACATCAGGGGGGAAAGGAAAACGTGTATCCTTAGAACGTTTAGAGAAACGCCTTTCTGGATGAGCGTCGTGTTTCTGGATTGACTCTCTGAAGTCAGAGTGATCCAAGAAAGCACTCAATTTACGCTTGGGATAGAGGAAACGAAACTTCTCCTGCTGTGCAGCTGCCTCCTCTGCAGAAGGAGCTGGGGGAGAAATATCCAACAGTCTATTGATGGCTGAGATAAGATCGTTTACCATGGCGTCCCCATCCGGGGTATCCAAATTGAGAGGGGTTCCAGGATAAGACTCCTGATCACTCTCTTCAGACGCATCACAGGGCGACTGATTGCGCTGAGACCCTGAGCAGTGTGATGACGTTGAGGGTCTTTCCCAGCGAGCTCGCTTAGGGTGGCTGGGGCTATCATCTGAGTCATAATACTCAGCCTGGGAAGCCGGGGACCCCCTTGCAGTCTGGATTAATTCCAACTGAGGGGGATTAGAGGACAGAGACCTCGCCGTGTCCATAGACTGAGCCCCAGTCATGGATTGCAAAGTTTCAAGGATTTTTGCCATAGTCACAGACATTCCATCAGCAAAAACTGCAAAGTCTGTCCCTGACACCGGGGCAGGACTTACAAGCGTCTCAGCCTGGGTCACTACCCCTCCGGACTCCGGCTGGCGAAGCAGCACCGGATCTGAGCATTGCACACAATGGGGGTCTTTGGAACCTGCTGGTAGAGCAGCCCCACATGCAGCACACGCAGTGTACACAGCCCTAGCCTTGGCAGCCTTGCGTTTTGTGGATGACATGTTGCTGCCTCCTCAGAGCGATCTGGGGTATCCAGCCAGGAAGCGACCTCACAGTGCAAGAAATAACTAAATATATATATCTGGTGACACAGTACACCAATACACACTGAGGCACTAGAGGGGCCAGCTGAAATGCCGCTTACCGCCCGCTTAAGAGCGGGTGTGTGGTCTCCAAAAGCCCCCTAGTCCAGGTCTCCCAGAGCCTTGCGTCCTTCCTCTAGCCAGACTGCATGTAATGGCTGCCGGCGTCCTGGGAGAGGAGGGGGGGGCGGGCCCTGGGCGTTCCTGACTAAGAGCGGGAAGCCTGCTTCCCTCTGTGCCTAGTGAGAGGGCTGGAGCATGTAAATCAGGCTCCAGCCCTCGTCGCTGCTGCGAAACAGCGTCTCTCCCCTACCCTGATTGACAGGGTGGAGGCGGGAACGAAGCGGAGCTAGGCCGCAAAAGCCGGGGACTGGATTTATAAACGCCGCCGCCGTAAAAGCGCGGTCGGCGTGTCCCCGGCGCACCACAAGTCACAGCAGCGCCGCCCGGTCCAGTGGGGGTCGGCGCTGCGTTCCCACAACACAAAGTCCCCCAGTAAACTGTAGGAACACTAACTCCAACGTTACGGTCCCCGGCGCACTACAACACCCAGCCAGCCCGGAGTGTGTCTGTGCCTGCCGGGGACACAGAGTACCTGTATGATGCAGGGCCTTGTCCCTGATTGTACTCCTGCTCCATATCCATCAGGTGCTATGGGTCTGTGGATGGAGCCCGGCGTCAGAGCTTAGAGGCCGGCAGGATCCCACTTCCACAGAGCCCTACAAGGGGATGTGGAAGGAAAACAGCATGTGGGGCTCCAGCCCCTGTACCAGCAATAGGTACCTCAACCTTACAACACCATCCACGGGTGAGAAGGGAGCATGCTGGGGGCCCTATATGGGCCCTCTTTTCTTCCATCCGAAATAGTCAGCAGCTACTGCTGACTAAAATCTGTGGAGCTATGCGTGGATGTCTGACCTCCTTCGCACAAAGCTTGAAAACTGGAGAACCCGTGATACCACGGGGGGGTATAGCCAGAAGGGGAGGGGCCTTGCACTTTTTAGTGTAGTGCTTTGTGTGGCCTCCGGAGGGCAGTAGCTATACCCCAATCGTCTGGGTCTCCCAATAGAGCGCTGAAGAAAGTGTCTCTTGTTCCTGAGGAGGAACCGGGATTACGACTCCTACTGCCTGCAGAAAAGCCTCGGCTCGGCCCGGTGAGGAAGTTTTTGCGACAAACTGTCTCTCACCCACCGGCCATTGACCTGTGGCAGTGAAATGTCGCTAAAGCGGGGGAGTCTGCCACCGACCGCGGAGAGAGAGGGCTGAAAGTCATGAGGAAACCGCCTTGGTAGCGGTTCCTCCGGCTGCCTTCTCCGGGCGTGATTGAGCCCGCCAGGAACCTGCGCCCCTCTGAGCCTTTTGAGTCCTGTTGGACGAGGGCAATTGGGACGTGCCCGAGCCTGGGAAGGACCGAAACCTCGACTGTCCCTTCTCCTGATGGGTCATGTTTGATAGCTGGGGTAAGGAAGAATCCGTACCCTTGGACAGTTGAATGATTTAATCCAACCGCTCACGAAACAGTCTGTCACCAGATAAAGGCAATCTGGTTAAGCACATTTGTGGAAGCAGCATCTGCTCCAATCCCTTAACACTAGGAGCGTAACAACACGGAGTTGGCGGACGCCACTGACGTACGGCTCGTAGAGTCCAGGACAGCATAAACAGCTTGAGTCGCAATGCCGACATTGCGAGGTGAAGGACGCTACTGCGGCCAAGATGTACATGTGACCGCGTCCCTCTGCGCAATACTAGCTGAAATAGCTTGGAGTGCCTCTATGGCTGCGAATGCCGGGGCAACCGACCCGCCGATAGGGCTATCTGTCTGTCAATGGCATCTTTAAGTGAATTCCCATCTTCCACTGCAACTATAGATCTAGCCGCAAGCCTGGAGATTGGGGGATCCACCCTTGGAGCGCTTGAGCACGTCAGGGGGGAAGAGACAACGCGTATCTTCAATACGGTTGGAGAAAAGCTTATCGGGATAAGCGTGGTGTTCCTGGACTGTTTCTCTGGAGTCAGAGTGACCAGAAAAGTACTCAATATACGCTTGAGATACCGAAATAGGGATTTCTTCTGCTGTGAAGCCGACCCCTCCACTGGAGGAGTTGAGGGAGAAATACCCCACCTTCCATTGATGGACGCTATAAGATTATTCACTATAGCGTCACCATCCGGTGTATCCGGATTGAGAGCGGTCTCAGGATCAGAGTCCTGAACAGCTACGTCTGCCTCATCATACAGAGAGTACTGTGATGAAGTCGAGGGCCGTTCTTAGGGAGCTCGCGTAGGCCGTCTGGGACTGTCGTCCGTGTCAGAGCCTGCACCCTGGGATGCATGGGACCCTCCTGGAGCCATGATTTGTTTCGAAATCAGGGTGGCCAGGGGCATTGAATCAACATTGCCCAAGGTCTGTCTGGACTGCAAAGTCTGTAAGATGTTAGTCATAGCCACAGACAATATATCAGCGGAAACTGCAACTCCGTCCCTGTCCCTGGACAGGGATCACAGGTGGTTCTTTTGGCCACCTGTAGCACAGACCCCGTTGAGAGCACACACTAGGGGTCCTGGAACAGTCGCATGCAGTACAAGCAGCATAGAAAGCCTGTGCCTTGGCACCCATGCTGTTTTTTTTTTTTTTTTTTGCTGTTGCTGTCTAGCCATCTAGGAGTATTAGCCAAGAATAGCGACCGTACAGTGCAATGTATAGCATACAAGCATGAAGTACAATAAACACTTCAGCACATGCAGTACAAGGAGCATAGAAAGCCTGTGCCTTGGCACCTTTGCTTTTCTGCTGCCGTTGTCTAGTTATTCAGGAGCATTAGCCAGGAAAAGCGACATACAGTGAATGTATAGCATACAAGCATGAAAATAACCACTGCAGCACATGCAATCCAAGCAGCATTGAAAGCTTGTGCCTTAGCACCCTTGCTTTTCTGCTGCTGTTGTCTAGTCATCAAGGAGCATTAGCCAAGAATAGCGACATGCAGTGAATGTACAAGCATGAAAATAAACTCTGCAGTACATGCAATCCAAGCAGCATTGAAAGCTTGTGCCTTAGCACCATTGCTGTTTGCTGCCGCTGTCTAGCCATCTAGGCGGGTAGACAGCCAAGAATAGCCCTTACAGTGCAATGTAAAGCATACAAGCATAAAGGACACATGACACCGCAGCACATGCAAGACAAGCAGCATATAGAGTCTGTGCTTTAGCACCCCTGATCTTTTGCTGCTGTTTCTAGGTCTGCATCCTGAATAGCGACCGTACAAAAGTACAACAGGACACTTCGGCATTAGTGGATCAGCACTTTAGTTGCCGCTTACCGCCCGCACAAAAGCGGATGTGTGGCGCCGGAATCCTGTGCTGGTAGCTCAGTGTCTCCGTTTTCCCGCTCTGCGTGCCGGAATGGCTGCCGGCGTCCAGAGGAGAGGGGCGGGCCGAGGGCGTGCCCGAGACAAGAGCGGGAACCCGGCGCCCACTGTGTCTAGTAAAGGGGGCTGGAGAATGCAAATAAGGCTCCAGCCCTCGGCGCTGCTATAGAACAGCGTCTCTCCCTGTCCCTGAGTGACAGGGTGGGGGCGGGAACGAAGCGGCGCTAGGCCGCAAAAGCCGGGGACTAAAGTTAGAAGCGCCGCCGCCGTAAAAGCGCGGTCGGCGCGTCCCCGGCGCACTACAAGTCGCAGCTGCGCCGCCGCTCCAGGGGCGGTCGGCGCGGCGGTCCCCACACGTAAAGTCCCCCAGTAATCTGCAGGGACTATAAGCCCAGCGCACAGCGCTACAGTCCCCGGCGCACTAGCACACCCAGCAAGCCTGGAGTGTGCGTGGCCTGCCATACGGGGACACAGAGTACCTGAAAGTTGCAGGGCCTTGTCCCTGAACGGCACTCCCGCTCCACATCCAGCAGGTTCTATGGGTCTGTGGATGGAGCCCGGCCTCAGGGCTTGGTGGCCGGAAAGATCCCACTTCTTCAGAGCCCCTCAGGGGGATGGGGAAGGAAAACAGCATGTGGGCTCCAGCCTCCGTACCAGCAATAGGTACCTCAACCTTACAAACCGCAAGTGGGGTGAGAAGGGAGCATGCCGGGGGCCTTAGTATGGGCCCTCTTTTCTTCCATCCGATATAGTCAGCAGCTACTGCTGACTGAACAGTGGAGCTTATGCATGGATGTCTGACCTCCTTCGCACAAAGCAGAAAAACTGGTGAGCCAGTGATCCCACTGGGGGTGTATAGCCAGAAGGGGAGGGGCCTTACACTTTAGTGTAATTGCTTTGTGTGGCCTCGGGAGGCAGTGCTATACACCCAATCGTCTGGGTCTCCCAATGGAGCGCCGAAGAAATATATATATATATATATGGTACAGAGAAAAAAGTACACAAATATAACACTGTGGCACTAGTGGGGCCAGCACTTAAGTGCTGCTTACCGCCCGCTTAACGCGGGTGTGTGGTCGCCAGAAATCCCTTGTCTGGGTCTCCCAGAGCCTGTGTCCGTTCTCCAGCCAGACTGCATGTAGGAATGGCTCCCGGCGTCCTATGGAGAGGGGAGGGCCCTGGGCGTGTGCAGACAAAAAGCGGGAAACCTGCGTCCCCCTGTGCTCAGTGAGAGGGCTGGAGCATGTAAATAAGGCTCCAGCCCTCGGCGCTGACGATTGCACAGCGTCTCTCCCTTGCCCTGATTGACAGGGTGTGGGCGGGAACGAAGCGGAGCTAGGCCGCAGAAGCCGGGGACTAAATTTATAAGCGACGCCGTCGTAAAAGCACGGTCGTCGCTAAGTCCCCGGCGCACTACAAGTCGCAGCTGCGCCGCCGCCTAGGGGCGGCCGGCACGGCAGTCCCCAACATATAAAGTCACACAGAAAAACTGTAGTGACTATAACCCCAGCGCGCAGCGCTACTGTCCCCGGCGCACTAGCACACCCAGCAAGTCTGGAGTGTGCGCGGCCTGTACATACGGGGACACAGAGTACCTTAATGTCGCAGGGCCTTGTCCCTGAACGGTACCCAGCTCCGTATCCAGCAGGTTCCATGGGTCTGTGGATGGAGCCCGGCCTCAGGGCTTGTGGGCCGGTAAGATCCCACTTCCTCAGAGCCCCTCAGGGGGATGGGGAAGGAAAACAGCATGTGGGCTCCAGCCTCCGTACCCGCAATGGGTACCTCAACCTTAACAAACACCGCCGACATAAAGTGGGGTGAGAAGGGAGCATGCTGGGGGCCCTAGTATGGGCCCTCTTTTCTTCCATCCGACATAGTCAGCAGCTGCTGCTGACTAAACAGTGGAGCTATGCGTGGATGTCTGACCTCCTTCGCACAAAGCAGAAAACTGGTGAGCCAGTGATCCCACTGGGGGTGTATAGCCAGAAGGGGAGGGGCCTTACACTTTTTAGTGTAATGCTTTGTGTGGCCTCCGGAGGCAGTGCTATACACCCAATCGTCTGGGTCTCCCAATGGAGCGCCGAAGAAATATAAATATATATATAAATATATATATATATATATATAAATATATATATATATATATATATATATAAATATATATATATATATATATATATATAAATATATATATATATAAATATATAAATATATATATATATATAAATATATAAATATATATATATATATAAATATATATATATATAAATATATATATATAAATATATATATATATATATATATAAATATATATATATATATGAAGGGAATTTTGTTTACTTACCGTAAATTCCTTTTCTTCTAGCTCTAATTGGGAGACCCAGACAATTGGGTGTATAGCTACTGCCTCCGGAGGCCACACAAAGTATTACACTTAAAAGTGTAAGGCCCCTCCCCTTCTGCCTATACACCCCCCGTGGGATCACGGCTGCTCAGTTTTAGTGCAAAAGCAAGAAGGAGGAAAGCCAATAAACTGGTTTAAGCAAATTCAATCCGAAGGAATATCGGAGAACTGAAACCATTCATCATGACTAACATGTATACCCCAAAAAAAAAAACAGGGGCGGGTGCTGGGTCTCCCAATTAGAGCTAGAAGAAAAGGAATTTACGGTAAGTAAACAAAATTCCCTTCTTCTTCGTCGCTCTATTGGGAGACCCAGACAATTGGGATGTCCAAAAGCAATCCCTGGGTGGGTAAAATAATACCTCGTGATAGGCCGTAAAATGGCCTTTTCCTACATGGGGGCAACCGCCGCCTGCAGGACTCTTCTACCTAGGCTGGCGTCCGCCGAAGCATAGGTATGCACCTGATAATGCTTGGTAAAAGCGTGCAGACTCGACCAGGTAGCCGCCTGGCACACCTGCTGGGCCGAAGCCTGGTGCCGTAATGCCCGGGACGCACCCACGGCTCTGGCAAAATGGGCCTTCAGCCCTGAGGGAACCGGAAGCCCCGCAGAACGGTAGACTTCAAGAACTGGTTCGTTGATCCACCGAGTCAGGGTGGATTTGGAAGCTTGCAACCCCTTACGCTGACCAGCGACAAGGACAAGAGTGCCTCCGAGCGGCGCCGGAGCGCCGTGCGGGAAAAGTAGGTTCTGAGAGCTCTCACCAGATCCAACAAAAGCAAATCCCGATCACATTGATGAACTGGATGACAAGACGGTAAGGAGATATCCCGATTGAGATGACAGGGGGATACCACCTTAGGGAGAACTCCTGAATCGGACGCAGAACCACCTTGTCCTGGTGAAAACACCAGGAAGGGAGATTTGCAAGACAGCGCTGCTAGCTTGGCCACTCTCCGAGGAGACGTGACCGCCACTAGAAAAGGCCACTGTCCGTGAAAGGCGAGAAAGGGAAACATCCCTCATAGGCTCGAAAAGCGGCTTCTGGAGAGCTATTAGAACCCTGTTCAGATCCCAGGGCTCTAACGGCTGCTTGTAAGGAGGGACGATCTGACAAACCCCTTGCAGGAACGTGCGTACCTGTTGGAGTCTGGCCAGGCGCTTCTGAAAAGACACAGAGAGCGCAGAGACTTGTCCCTTAAGGGAGCCGAGCGACCAACCTTTTTCCAACCTGGATTGCAGGAAGGAAAGGAAAGTAGTCAATGCCAATGGCCAGGGAGAAACGTCCTGAGCCGAGCACCAAGCTAAGAATATCTTCCACGTCCTGTGGTAGATCTTGGTAGAGCTTGGTTTCCTAGCCTATCCCATGGAGGCAATGACCTCTTGAGATAATCCTGAAGACGCTAGAATCCAGGACTCAATGGCCACACAGTCAGGTTCAGGGCCGCAGAATTCAGATGGAAAAACGGCCCTTGAGACAGCAAGTCTGGCCGGTCTGGTAGTGCCCACGGTTGTCCTACCGTGAGATGCCACATATCCGGGAACCACGACCTCCTCGGCCAGTCTGGAGCGACGAGGATGGCGCGGCGGCAGTCGGACCTGATCTTGCGTAGCACTCTGGGCAACAGCGCCAGAGGTGGGAACACATAAGGGAGCCGGAACTGCGACCAATCTTGAACTAAGGCGTCCGCCGCCAGAGCTCTGTGATCGTGAGACCGTGCCGTGAAAGCTGGGACCTTGTTGTTGTGCCGGGACGCCATTAGGTCGACGTCCGGCATCCCCCAGCGGCGACAGATCTCCTGAAACGCGTCCGGGTGAAGAGACCATTCCCCTGCGTCCATACCCTGGCGACTGAGGAAGTCTGCTTCCCAGTTTTCTACGCCCGGGATGTGAACTGCGGATATGGTGGATGCCGTGTCTTCCCCCCACGTCAGAAACCGCCGGACTTCCTGGAAGGCTTGCCGACTGCGTGTCCCCCCTTGGTGGTTGATGTATGCCACCGCTGTGGGGTTGTCCGCCTGAATTCGGATCTGCTTGCCTTCCAGCCACTGCTGGAAGGCTCGTAGGGCAAAATACACTGCTCTGATTTCCAGAACATTGATCTGAAGGGTGGACTCCTGGCTGAGTCCACGTACCTTGAGCCCTGTGGAGGAGAAAAATTGCTCCCCACCCTGAAGACAATGAGGTGGGAAGAAGCCACCACCGAAGAGACTCCTTGGCCGCCTGAGAAGGAGAAACGTCCCTGTCGAGGGGACGTCGACTCCCCGTCCCATTGGCGGAGAATGTCCCCTTGTAGTGGACGCAGAAGAAACTGCGCGAAAGGGACTGCCTCTAATGCTGCTACCATCTTCTCTAGGAAGTGCATGAGGCGTCTCAAGGGGTGCGACTGGCCTTGACGGAGAGATTGCACCCCTGTCTGAAGTGAACGCTGCTTGCCCAGCGGAAGTTTCACTATCGCTGATAGAGTATGAAACCCCATGCCAAGATATATGTTAGCGATTGGGTCGGGGTCAGAATTGACTTTGAAAAGTTGATGATCTACCCGAAACTCTGGAGAGTCTCCAGCGCAACGATCAGGCTGTGTTGGCATGCCTCTTGAGAGGGTGCCTTGACGAGTAGATCGTCCAAGCAAGGGATCACAGAGTGACCCTGAGAGCGCAGGACTGCTACTACTGCAGCCATGACCTTGGTGAAGACCCGTGGGGCTGTCGCCAGACCGAAAGGCAGGGCTACGAACTAAAGGTGTTCGTTTCCTATAACGAAGCGTAGAAACGCTGGTGCTCTGGAGCATGTCCATTGATGCTAGGAACTCTTCTTGAGACATTGAGGCATGACGGAGCGGAGGATTCCATCCGGAACCGCCTGGTCTTCACATGCTTGTTGAGCAGTTTTTTAGGTCCAGAACAGGACGGAAAGACCCGTCCCTTTTGTGGCACCACAAACAAATTGGAGTAAAAACCGTGACCTTGGTCCTGGAGAGGAACAGAGATCACCACTCCTTCTGCCTTTAGAGAGCACCCGCCTGCAGACGAGCACCGGCTCGGTCGGGAGGTGGAGAAGTTCTGAAGAATCGGGTCGGAGGACGAGAACTGAACTCGATCCTGTACTCTTGAGACCCTGTGGCAGCTAAATGTCCCCAAAGCGGGCGAGCCTGCCACCGACCGAGGATGCGGAGAGAGGAGGCCGACAGTCATGAGGAAGCTGCCTTGGTAGCGGTTCCTCCGGCTGCCTTCTTTGGGCGTGACTGAGTCCGCCAAGAATCTGAGCTCCTCTGAACCTTTTGAGTCCTTTTAGACGAGGACAATTGGGCCCTGCCCGAGCCTCGAAAGGACCGAAACCTCGACTGTCCCCTCCTCTGTTGGGGTTTGTTAGGTTTGGGCTGGGGTAAGGAAGAATCCTTAGACTTGGACTGTTTAACGATTTCATCTAATCTCTCACGAAACAGTCTGTCACAGAAAATGGCAATTGAGCACTTTTTTGGAAGCAGCATCTGCCTCCATTCCCTTAACCCCAAGGCTCTGCGTACAACCACGGAGTTGGCGGACGCCCCTACCGTACTGCTCGTAGAGTCCAGGACAGCATTAATAGCGTAAGACGCAAATGCAGACATTTGAGAGGTTAAGGACGCTACTTGCGGAACAGATGTACGTGTGACGATGTGAATCTGCGCCAGACCAGCTGAACTAATTTGTAGTGCCCATACGGCTGCGAATGCTGGAGCAAACGACGCGCCGATAGTTTCATAGATGGATTTCAACCAGAGCTCCATCTGTGTCAGTGGCATCTTTAAGGGAAGCCCCATCTTCCACTGCAACTATGGATCTAGTCGCCAGCCTGGAGATTGGAGGATCCACCCTTGGACACTGGGTCCAGCTCTTGACCACGTCAGGTGGAAAGGGATAACTTGTATCCTTAATACGTTTGGAGAAACGCTTATCTGGATAAGCGTGGTGTTTCTGAACTGCCTCTCTGAAGTCAGAGTGGTCAGAAAAGTACTCAATTTACGCTTGAGATACTGAAATAGAATTTCTCCTGCTGTGAAGCTGACCCCTCCACTGGAGGAGCTGAGGGAGAAATATCCAACATTCCATTGATGGACGCTATAAGATCATTCACCATGGCGTCACCATCCGGTGTATCCGGCTTGAGAGCGGTCTCAGGATCAGAGTCCTGATCAGCTACGTCTGCCTCATCATTAGAGTCCTCCTGCTGGGACCCTGACCAGTGATGAAGCAGAGTGCCGCTCCCAGCGAGCTCGCTTAGGCTGTCTGGGACTGTTGTCCGTGTCAGAGCCTTCACCTTGGGATGCATGGGACCTCCCCGGAGCACTGATTTGTTCCAAATGAGGGTGGCCCGGGAGCATTGAATCAACATTGCCCATGGTCT
>NC_134359.1:16285860-16411230 GCF_048569485.1 Anomaloglossus baeobatrachus
CTCACATGCTATAATAGTAATAATCTATATTTCTATAGCGCCAACATATTCTGCAGCGCTTTACATGCTACCTGTGTAAGGAGACGCTAAAAAGGCATATACATCACAGGAGGGGCTGGGGCTCGGACATCACTTGGGGAGGGGAGGGGGCACAGACAGTACTGCTGGGCATGGACAGCACTGGAGGCAGCACACACACAGCACTAAAGGGGCACGAACAGAGCTGTGAGACATGGGCACAACTGAGGAAGCACAGACATCAAAGGGACACAGAGGGCACTGGGGAGGGCAGGAGTCGCACGGCACTGGGGAGGGCAGGAGTCGCACGGCACTGGGGAGGGCAGGAGTCGCACGGCACTGGGGAGGGCAGGAGTCGCACGGCACTGGGGAGGGCAGGAGTCGCACGGCACTGGGGAGGGCAGGAGTCGCACGGCACTGGGGAGGCATGCACAGCACTGGGGAGGGCAGGAGTCACACAGCACTGGGGAGGCATGCACAGCAGGGAGGCAGGAGTCACACAGCACCCGGGAGGCATGCACAGCAGGGAGGCAGGAGTCACACAGCACCCGTAGGCATGCACAGCAGGGAGGCAGGAGTCACACAGCATGTACAGCAGGGAGGCCGGTAAGCTTGCTGCTCTTCTTCTGTGGGACTGGAACCCAGCGCATCCCACAATACCCTGCCCACATAGTACATCCTCAGCACGCTGACTGCTGCCGAAGTACTGCGGTCCCCAGGGGCCGCATAAAAAGTAATCGCAGGCCGGAGGTTTCCCACCCCTGGATTATGTGGTCATGCGATGACGGCCATTGGACCTGTCCTGTGATCACAAGGCGCCAGCACAGCTCCACACTAGTTTAGCCGCGGCTCCATGTGTCTTATATGCATTTTGCCCCTTCTCATACGGATTAGAACACACAGATTTTGCTATAAACATTTATTGCGATTATTTCATTGGGACTTTTTAGATTTGGTTACTGGAGGGAGGAAAGGAGGGGGATCCCTAAAACTGCTGCTGTCACCTAGTCATTATGCTAGGAACAATAAAAGAAAAACAGAAAATGCAGCAACTTATTGAACCTCTTTATGTCTTTTTCATACAGAACAAAGACGAACATAAAAACAAAGCCTAAAATAGTTAAATAGAATATGTACAATGAAATCAAAATACACTTTTACCTGAAATATCAGGGGGGGGGGTTAGAGAAAACAGGATAGGATGTTACAAAGATTTACACAAAACCGCATTTTGGAAAGTGAAAACTGAAGTAAGAGGACCCAAAACGTTCCTCAGGAGGACAGGCTGCGAAACGGGCCAAGGCCTGGACACCAGTAATAAACGTGTTCAGTTCTGGTGGTAAATAAGACGCAAAAGAACAAACCTTCAAAAAAAAAAAAAACAAAAAACGAGAAATATGGATCCAAGTTCCAAATAAAGCGCAGAATAATGCCCACATGTATAAAAAGAAGTCACAAACCAGATATGCAGACGTAGAAACGGGTAAAAGCATTGCCACCTCTGCGGCTGATTGTCGTCAGTGCCCCGCAGTCGTGCCGCGTCCACCTCCTCGGAAAAGCGTCCGTGTTCCTCTGCATCCTACCGCACCGTCTTATTGCTATGATCCAGGGAAAATCAGCTAAGCCCCCCCGTACAAAGTATTAGCAAAGCCTAGAGCTCTCATATAAAGTTTCCATCACCCACCCCCCAAAAAAAAAACAAGAAAAAAACCCCCCTCAGCCATAAAAGGCCACGAAACAAAAAAAAAAAAAAAAAAAAAGTGTAGCTTATGAGAGGAGCGGCTGAGGACACACAGATGGAGATATGCGACGTGCCACGATCATGGCGGCAGAGGTTTCTGGACTTACATTTCATTACAATCACCCTCTGTCCGGCCTGAAATGGCCCCCCCCATCTTAGCGACTGTCACGAACCGCAGCAATCCCAAAAACGGGGCTCTGGCTGGAGCGGAGGTGCAGGTGCTCGGCCCTCTCTCCATTTTCACCTATGGGACTGCTGGATACAGTGGAGCGCTGGTCTCCGCAGACCCATTTTCAGGATCACCGGTGGTCCCAGCGATCAGGACATTATCCACCATCAGTAGGATAAGCGCTAGATTTTTACAGGAATACGCCTTTAAACTATTGAACAACATTGGTTTTCTATCCAAATCCCAGATATGCTCATGGGAAAAAAAAAAAAAAAAAAAAAACAACAGTTCAGAAAGTCGGATCTGCGGTTGTGTAGTGTCACTCAGGCCTTTGGGTCCTATTCGGACAGAAAAAGCTTATTGCTGCAAGAAAAGGACAAGAAGACGAAAGCTTTGCCGCCTCATCTGCAAACGTAAAAGCTTCAGAAGCGGCGACTTCAGCAGTTTTCATTTTGTGCCATGGTCCGGCAGAATCCTACAGAATTAGCCACGGGGGCCCCTGTAAATGCACCAACTACAGCCCTGCGGCAGGAAACTCCTCGCAAAGCCAAAAAGTATCTGTATTCAGTGCAAGCCTAGAGCAGCCTGCGCACCGGGGGTGGACGGTAACATCGGGGGTCTGGATACTGATCTGTTTGGGTCAGTGCTTGAGGGTTGTGCTCTTTTCTCCTCTTCAATCATGTCATCAAATATGTCCCTACGGAGAAAGAAAAGACCTAAAAGCTTCAGATGGGAAATTACAAAACAAGAACACAAATTTATCTCTGCTGCAGTCCTATGTAAAGTGTATGGCGACTACATGGTCAATCCTACGGGGCGGCACAACCAGCTGCTCCATTCACATCCCCCCCCCCCCCCCCCCCCGACTACAATCACAGGGGCTGAAATCCCCCACTCTGGCGATCACTGGGTCTTATTGCCAAAGAAGGGAATTTTGTTACTTACCGTAAATTCCTTTTCATCTAGCTCCAATTGGGAGACCCAGACGATTGGGTGTATAGCTACTGCCTCCGGAGGCCACACAAAGTATTACACTAAAAAGTGTAAGGCCCCTCCCCTTCTGCCTATACACACCCCGTGGGATCACGGCTGCTTCAGTTTTAGTGCAAAAGCAAGAAGGAGGAAAGCCAATAACTGGTTAAACAAATTCAATCCGAAGGAACATCGGAGAACTGAAACCATTCAACATGAACAACATGTGTACCCGAACAACCAAAAATCCCGAAGGACAACAGGGCGGGTGCTGGGTCTCCCAATTGGAGCTAGAAGAAAAGGAATTTACGGTAAGTAACAAAATTCCCTTCTTCTTCGGCGCTCCATTGGGAGACCCAGACGATTGGGACGTCCAAAAGCAGTCCCTGGGTGGGTAAATTAATACCTCAAGTTTGGACTGTAAAAACAGCCCTTCCCTACATGGAGGCAACCGCCGCCTGCAGGACTCTTCTACTTAGGCTGGCATCCGCCTAAGCGTAGGCATGCACCTGATAACGCTTGGTGAAGGCGTGCAGACTCGCCCAGGTAGCCGCCTGGCACACCTGCTGAGCCGTAGCCTGGTGCCGTAATGCCCAGGACGCACCCACGGCTCTGGTAGAATGGGCCTTCAGCCCTGATGGAACCGGAAGCCCAGCAGAACGGTAGGCTTCAAGGATTGGTTCCTTGATCCATCGAGCCAGGGTGGATTTGGCAGCCTGCGACCCCTTGCGCTGACCAGTGACAAGGACAAAGAGTGCATCCGATCGGCGCAGGGGCGTCGTGCGGGAAATGTAGATTCTGAGTGCTCTTCACCAGATCCAACAATGCAAATCCATTTCATATCGATGAAATGGATAAGAACAAAAGGAAGGTAAGGAGATATCCTGATTGTGATGAAAAGGGGATACCACCTTAGGGAGAAACTCCGGAATCGGGCGCAGCACTACCTTGTCTTGGTGAAGCACCAGGAAGGGAGCTTTGGATGACCGCGCTGCTAGCTCGGACACTCTCCGAAGAGACGTGACCGCTACCAGAAAGGCCACTTTCTGTGAAAGTGGAGAAAGTGAAACATCCCTCAGAGGCCCGCAGGGCGGCTTCTGGAGAGCAATTAGTACCCTGTTCAGATCCCATGGGTCTAACGGCCTCAGTACGGAGGGACAATGTGACAAACCCCCTGCAGGAACGTGCGTACCTGAGGAAGTCGTGCTAGGCGCTTCTGAAAGAATACAGACAGCGCTGGAACTTGTCCTTTAAGGGAGCCGAGCAACAAACCTGTTTCCCAACCCGATTGCAGGAAGGAAAGAAAAGTAGGCAATGCAAATGGCCAGGGAGACACTCCCTGAGCAGAGCCCTAAGGTAAGAATATCTTCCACGTACAGTGGTAGATCTTGGCAGACGTCGGCTTCCTAGCCCGTCACATGGTGGCAATGACGTCATGAGATAATCCTGAAGACGCTAGGATCCAGGACTCAATGGCCACCCAGTCAGGTTCAGGGCCGTAGGATTCAGATAGAAAACGGCCCTTGGGACAGTAAGTTTGGCCGGTCTGGTAGTGCCCACGGCTGGCCGACTGTGAGATGCCACAGATCCGGGTACCACGACCTCCTCTGCCAGTCTGGGGCGACGAGGATGGCGCGGCGGCAATCGGAGCTGATCTTGCGTAGCACTCTGGGCAACAGTGCCAGAGGGGGAAACACATAGGGTCGCTGGAACTGCGACCCATCCTGAACTAAGGCGCCTGCCGCCAGAGCTCGTTGATCGTAAGACCACACCATGAAACTCGTGACCTTGGTGTTGTGCCTAGACGCCATTAGGTCGACGTCCGGCCTCCCCCGAAGGCCCCAGATTTCCTGAAACCCGTCCGGGTGCAGAGACCATTCCCCTGCGTCCATACCCTGGCGACTGAGGAAGTCTGCTTCCCAGTTTTCTACGCCCGGGATGTGAACTGCGGATATGGTGGATGCTCTGTCTTCCACCCACATCAGAGTCCGCCGGACTTCTTGGGAGGCTTGCCGACTGCGTATTCTGCCTTGGTGGTTGATGTATGCTACCGCTGTGGAGTTGTCCGACTGAACTCGGATCTGTTTGCATTCCAGCCGCTGCTGGAAGGGTTGCAGGGCAAGATACACTGCTTAGATTTCCAGAACATTGATCTGAAGGGTGGACTCCTGCTGAGTCCACGTACCCTGAGCCCTGTGGTGGAGAAAGACTATTCTCCACCCTGACAGACTCACGTCTGTCGTGACCACCGTCCAGGATGGGGGTAGGAAGGACCTTCCTTTTGACAATGAGGTGGGAAGAAGTCACCACTGAAGAGAGTCCTTGACCGTCTGAGAAAGGGAGACGTTACTGTCTAGGGACGTCGACTTCCCATCGCTTTGGCGGAGAATGTCCCATTGAAGTGGACGCAGATGAAACTGCGCGAAAGGGACTGCCTCCATTGCTGCTACCATCTTCGCTAGGAAGTGCATGAGGCGTCTTAAGGGGTGTGACTGGCCTTGAAGGAGAGACTGCACCCCCGTCTGTAGTGACCGCTGCTTGTCCAGCGGAAGTTTCACTATCGCTGAGAGAGTATAGAACTCTATGCCAAGATATGTCAGTGATTGGGTCGGTGTCAGATTTAACTTTGAAAAGTTGATGATCCACCCGAAACTCTGGAGAGTCTCCAGCGCAACGTTCAGGCTGCGTTGGCATGCCTCTTGAGAGGGTGCGTTGACAAGTAGATCGTCCAAGTAAGGGATCACAGAGTGACCCTGAGAGTGCAGGACTGCTACCACTGCAGCCATGACCTTGGTGAAAACCCGTGGGGCTGTCGCCAGACCTAAGGGCAGGTCTACGAACTGAAGATGCTCGTTTTCTATAACGAATCGCAGCAAACGCTGGTGCTCTGGAGCAATCGGCACGTGGAGATAAGCATCCTGATGTCTCTTGATGCTAGGAAATCTCCTTGAGACCTTGAGGCAATGACGGAGCGGAGGGATTCCATCCGGAACCGCCTGGTTTACACTGCTTTTTGAGCAGTTTTAGGTCTAGAACGGAACGGAAGAGCCGTCCTTTTTTGGCACCACAACCAGATTGGAGTAAAAACCGTGATCTTGTTCCTGAAGAGGAACAGGGATTATCACTCCTTCTGCCTGCAGAAGAGCATCGGCTCGGTCGAGAGGTGGGGAAGTTCTGAAGAATCGAGCCGGAGGACGAGAACAAAACTCTATCCTGTACACGTGAGACAAAATGTGTCTCACCCACCGGTCTTTGACCTGTGGCAGCTAAATGCCGCCAAAGCGGGAGAGTCTGCCACCGACCGCGGATGCGGAGAGCGAGAGAGAGGGCTGAAAGTCATGAGGAAAACCGCCTTGGTAGCGGTTCCTCCGGCTGCCTTCTTTGGTCGTGATTGAGCCCGCCAGGAGTCTGAGCCCCTCTGAGCCTTTTGAGTCCTTTTGGACTAGGAAAATTGGGACCAGCCCGAGCCTGGAAAGGACCGAAACGTCGACTGTCCTTCCTTGGGTTTTGTTTGATCTGGGCTGGTGTAAGGAAGAATCCTTACCCTTGGCCTGTTTAATGATTTCATCCAATCGCTCAGCCAACAGTCTGTCACCAGATAATGGCAAACTGGTTAAGCCCTTTTTGGAAGCAGGAGCTGCCTTCCATTCCCTTAACCCCAAGGGTCTGCGCAAAACCACGGAGTTGGCGTATGCCACCGGCGTACGGCTCGTAGAGTCCAGGACAGCATGAATAGCGTAAGTCGCAATGCATGCGAGGTTAAGGACGCCACCTGCGGCACAGATGTACGTGTGACAGTGTCTATCTGCGCACGACCAGCTGAAATAGCTTGGAGTGCCCATACGGCTGCGAATGCCGGAGCAAACGACACGCCGATAGCTTCACAGACAGATTTCAACCAGAGGTCCATCTGTCTGTCAATGGCATCTTTAAGTGAAGTCCCATCTTCCACTGCAACTATGGAGGATGTCGCGGTGGAGAAAAGCTTGTCTGGATAAGCGTAGTGTTTCTGGACTGCTCCTCTGAGTCAGAGAGGCCCAAAAAGTACTGAATTTACGCTTGGGATACCTGAAATGGAATTTCTCCTGCTGAAGCTGCCTCCTCCACTGGAGGGGCTGAGGGAGAAATATCCACCAGTGTATTGATGGGCGCTATGAGATCATTCACCATGGCGTCCCATTAGGAGCATCCAGAATGAAAGCGGTCTCAGGATCAGAAACCTGACCAGCTACCTCATCATACAGAGAATCCTCTCGCTGAGACCCTGACCAGTGTGTGAAGTCGAGGGTCTCTCCCAGCGAGCTCGCTTAGGCTGTCTGGGACTGTCGTCCGTGTCAGAGCCTTCAGTCTGGGATGTATGGGACCCCCTTGGAGCACGGATTAGTTCCAACTGAGGGAGACCGGGGAGCCTTGATTCAACAATGCCCTTGGTCTGAGTCACCGCCTTGGACTGCAAAGTTGCTAGAATTTTGTTCATAGTCCAAGACATTTTATCAGCAAAAAAACTGCAAACTCTGTCCTCTGGACAGTTTCACAGGTGGCCCTCTCTGGGCCACCACTAGCAGAGACTCTACCCATTAGGGGTTAGTGGAACCTGCCGGTAAAACAGCCTCACGTGCGGTACAGACAGCATAGAAAACCTGTGCCTTGGCCCCCTTGCTCTATGCTGACGACATGCTGTTGTCTCCTCAGAGCTATCTAGGGGTATACCGCCAAGAAGCGACCGTACAGCCACAAGTCTCAGCCGCGCCGCAGCCTCCAGCGCGGCAGTTTCCCACAGATAAACTCACTCAGCTAAGCTGCAGTGAGTATAGTCCAAGCGCGCAGCGCTGTTGTCCTCGGCGCACTAACACGCCCAGCAATGCTGGCGTGTGTCTGTGTATGGTCTTGCAAATATAAGTACAAGGATAAAGTACACAAAAAAACACTGTGGCAATAGTGGGGTCAGCACCAAGGTGCTGCTTACCGCCCGCATAAGCGGGTAAGTGGTCGCCAGAATCCCTTTGCTGGGTCTCCCAGAGCCTGTCCGTTCTCCAGCTTAGATTGCCTGCAGGAATGGCTGCTGGCGTCCTGTGAAGAGGGGCGGGCCGTGGGCGTGCCCCAGACAAGAGCGGGAAACTGGCATCCCCCTGTGCCCAGTGAGAGGGCTGGAGTATGTAAATAAGACTCCAGCCCTCGGCGCTGATCATTGTACAGCGTCTCGCCCCTTCCCTGACTGGCAGGGTTGGGGGCGGGAACGAAACGTAACTAGGCCGCAAAAGCCGGGGACTAGATTTATAAGCGCTGCCGTCGTAAAAGCGCGGCAGCGCGAAAGTCCCCGGCGCACCACAAGTCTCAGCCGCGCCGCAGCTCCAGCAGCGGCTGGCGCGGTAGTTCCCGACACATAAACTCACTCAGCTAAGCTGCAGTGAGTAAAGCCCAAGCGCGCAGCGCTACTGTCCCCGGCGCACTGACACACCCAGCAACGCTGGAGTGTGTCTGTGCATAGACTGTACGGGGACACAGAGTACCTTAACGTTGCAGGGCCTGTCCCTGACGATACTCCGCTCCATTCCAGCAGGATCGCCGGGTCTGTGGATGGAGCCCGGCCTCAGAGCCTGGAGGCCGGTAAGATCCCACTTCACCAGAGCCCTTCAGGGGGATGGGGAAGGAAAACAGCATGTGGGCTCCAGCCTCCGTACCCGCAATGGGTACCTCAACCTTAAACACCCGACAAAAGTGGGGTGAGAAGGGAGCATGCTGGGGGCCCTAGTATGGGCCCTCTTTTCTTCCATCCGACATAGTCAGCAGCTGCTGCTGACTAAAACAGTGGAGCTATGCGTGGATGTCTGACCTCCTTCGCACAAAGCATAAAACTGAAGCAGCCCGTGATCCCACGGGGGGTGTATAGGCAGAAGGGGAGGGGCCTTACACTTTTTAGTGTAATACTTTGTGTGGCCTCCGGAGGCAGTAGCTATACACCCAATCGTCTGGGTCTCCCAATGGAGCGCCGAAGAAATACGTAATTACTTACCGGTAATTTGTTTTTTTTCCGAACCCATGACGGCACCCTTATATCGTGATGCCGTCATAGGGTGAGGGAAAAAGAAGGGAATTTTGTTACTTACCGTAAATTCCTTTTCTTCTAGCTCTTATTGGGAGACCCAGACGATTGGGGTATAGCTACTGCCCTCCGGAGGCCACACAAAGCACTACACCAAAAGTGCAAGGCCCCTCCCCTTCTGGCTATACCCCCCCGTGGTATCACGGGTACTCCAGTTTTAGTGCCAAAGCAAGAAGGAGGAAGCCAACAACTGGTTTAAACAAATTAACTCCGATTAACATCGGAGAACTGAAAAACCGTTCAACATGAACAACATGTGTACCCGCAAACAGCAAAAACAATCCCGAAGGACAACAGGGCGGGTGCTGGGTCTCCCAATAAGAGCTAGAAGAAAAGGAATTTACGGTAAGTAACAAAATTCCCTTCTTCTTCAGCGCTCTATTGGGAGACCCAGACGATTGGGACGTCCAAAAGCTGTCCCTGGGTGGGTAACGAAATACCTCATGTTAGAGCTGCAAAACAGCCCTCCCCTACGGGGATGTCACTGCCGCCTGCAGGACTCTTCTACCTAAGCTGGCATCCGCCGAAGCATAGGTATGCACCTGATAATGTTTGGTGAAAGTGTGCAGACTCGACCAGGTAGCTGCCTGACACACCTGTTGAGCCGAAGCCTGGTGCCGTAATGCCCAGGACGCACCCACGGCTCTGGTTGAGTGGGCTTTTAGCCCTGAAGTAACCGGAAGCCCAGCAGAACGGTAGGCCTCTATAATTGGTTCTTTGATCCATCGAGCCAAGGTGGCTTTAGAAGCCTGCAACCCCTTGCGCGGACCGGCGACAAGGACAAAAAGTGCATCGGAACGGCGCATGGGCGCCGTGCGGGAAATGTAGATCCTGAGAGCTCTCACCAGATCTAGCAAATGCAAGTCCTTTTCATACCGGTGAACCGGATGAGGATAAAAGGAAGGCAAGGATATATCCTGATTAAGATGAAACGAGGATACGACCTTAGGGAGAAACTCCGGAATGGGGCGCAGCACTACTTTGTCCTGGTGGAACACCAAGAAGGGAGCCTTGGATGACAGAGCTGCCAGCTCAGACACTCGCCGAAGCGATGTGATCGCAACAAGAAACGCCACTTTCTGTGACAGGCGAGAAAAGGAAACTTCTTTGAGAGGCTCGAAAGGCGGCTTCTGGAGAGCAACTAGTACTCTGTTCAGATCCCATGGATCCAACGGCCGCTTGTACGGGGGCACAATATGACAGACCCCCTGCAGGAACGTGCGCACCTTAGGAAGACGTGCTAGACGCTTCTGAAAAAACACGGATAGTGCCGAGACTTGCCCTTTAAGGGAGCTGAGCGACAAGCCCTTTTCCAACCCTGATTGCAGGAAAGACAGAAAAGTGGGCAATGCAAATGGCCAGGGAGACACTCCCTGAGCAGAGCACCAGGTTAAGAAAATCTTCCACGTTCTGTGGTAGATCTTAGCAGAAGTTGACTTCCTAGCTTGTCTCATTGTGGCTACCACTCCCTGGGATAAGCCTGTTGACGATAGGATCCAGGACTCAATGGCCACACAGTCAGGTTCAGGGCTGCAGAATTCTGATGGAAAAACGGCCCTTGAGACAGCAGGTCTGGACGGTCTGGAAGTGACCACGGTCGGCCGACCGTGAGATGCCACAGATCCGGATACCACGATCTCCTCGGCCAGTCTGGGGCGACGAGTATGATGCGGCTGCAATCGGATCTGATCTTGCGTAATACTCTGGGCAAGAGTGCCAGAGGCGGGAATACATATGGGAGGCGGAACTGCGACCAATCTTGCACCAAGGCGTCTGCCGCCAGAGCTCTTTGATCGCGCGACCGCGCCATGAATGCCGGGACCTTGTTGTTGTGCCGAGACGCCATTAGGTCGACGTCCGGCACCCCCCAGCGGCGACAGATTTCTTGAAACACGTCCGGGTGAAGGGACCATTCCCCTGCGTCCATACCCTGGCGACTGAGGAAGTCTGCTTCCCAGTTTTCTACGCCTGGGATGTGAACCGCGGAGATGGTGGATGCTGTGTCCTCCACCCAATTCAGAATGCGCCGGACTTCCTGAAAGGCTTGCCGGCTGCGCGTCCCTCCTTGGTGGTTGATGTATGCCACCGCTGTGGAGTTGTCCGACTGGATTCGGATCTGCTTTCCTTCCAGCCACTGTTGAAAGGCTAGTAGGGCAAGATACACTGCCCTGATTTCCAGAACATTGATCTGAAGGGTGGACTCTTGCGGAGTCCACGTCCCCTGAGCCCTGTGGTGTAGAAACACTGCTCCCCACCCTGACAGACTCGCATCTGTCGTGACCACTGCCCAGGATGGGGGCAGGAAGGATCTTCCCTGAGACAATGAGATGGGAAGGAGCCACCATTGTAGAGAGTCCTTGGCCGTCTGGGAAAGAGAGACCTTCCGGTCTAGGGAAGTTGTCTTCCCGTCCCATTGGCGGAGAATGTCCCATTGAAGTGGACGCAGATGAAACTGCGCAAAGGGAACTGCTTCCATGGCTGCCACCATCTTCCCTAGGAAGTGCATGAGGCGCCGCAAGGGGTGCGACTGGCCCTGAAGGAGAGATTGCACCCCTGTCTGTAAGGACCGCTGCTTGTTTAGCGGAAGCTTCACTCTCGCTGCTCGAGTATGGAACTCCATGCCAAGATACGTTAGTGACTGTGTCGGTGACAGATTTGACTTTGGAAAGTTGATGATCCATCCAAAAGTCTGGAGAGTCTCCAGCGTAGCATGTAGACTGAGTTGGCATGCCTCTTGAGAGGGCGCCTTGACAAGTAGATCGTCTAGGTAAGGGATCACCGAGTGTCCCTGAGAGTGCAAGACTGCTACCACCGCCGCCATGACCTTGGTGAAGACCCGGGGGGCTGTCGCCAGACCGAATGGCAGAGCTACGAACTGAAGATGGTCGTCTCCTATCACAAAACGTAGAAAACGTTGATGTTCTGTAGCAATTGGCACGTGGAGATAAGCATCTTTGATGTCTATTGAGGCAAGGAAGTCTCCTTGAGACATTGAGGCAATGACAGAACGGAGGGTTTCCATCCGGAACCGTCTGGCGTGCACGTTTGTTGAGCAGTTTTAGGTCCAGAACAGGACGGAACGAGCCGTCCTTTTTTGGCACCACAAAGAGATTGGAGTAAAACCCTCTCCCTTGTTCCTGAGACGGTACAGGAACCACTACTCCTTCCGCTCTTAGGGAGTCCACCGCCTGCCGCAGGACATCTACACGGTCTGGATGTGGGGAGGTTCTGAAGAACCGAGCTGGAGGACGAGAACTGAACTCGATTCTGTACCCGCGAGACAAAATGTCTGTCACCCACCGGTCTTTGACCTGTGACATCCAAGTGTCGTAAAAGCGGGAGAGCCTGCCCCCGACCGGAGATGCGGAGGGAGGGGACTGGAAGTCATGAGGTAGCCGCTTTGGAAACGGTTCCTCCATTTGCTTTCTTGGGGCGTGAGTGAGCCCGCCAGGAATCTGAGTTTCTTTGCGTCCTCTGAGTCCCTTTGGACGAGGAGAATTGTGTTTTGCCCGAACCTCGAAAGGACTGAAACTTCTGCTGCCACTTTCTCTGCTGAGGTTTGCTTGATCTGGGCTGGGGTAAAGAGGAGTCTTTACCCTTGGACTGTTTAATGATGTCAGCCAATGGCTCGCCAAACAGTCTATCTCTAGATAAAGGCAAGCTGGTTAAACATTTTTTGGAACCAGCATCTGCTTTCCAGTCCTTTAACCACAATGCCCTGCGCAAAACTACCGAATTGGCAGACGCCATTGAGGTGCGGCTGGTAGATTCTAGGACCGCATTGATAGCGTAAGAGGCAAACGCAGACATCTGCGAGGTAAGGTGCGCCACTTGCGGCACCGCTGGATGTATGATAGCATCCACTTTTGCTAAACCAGCTGAAATAGCTTGGAGTGCCCATACGGCTGCGAATGCTGGAGCAAACGACGCGCCGATAGCTTCATAGACAGATTTTAACCAAAGGTCCATCTGTCTGTCATTGGCATCCTTAAGTGAAGCGCCATCCTCCACTGCAACTATGGATCTAGCTGCAAGCTTGGAAATCGGGGGGTCCACCTTTGGACACTGGGTCCAGCGCTTGACCACATCAGGTGGGAAAGGATAACGTGTATCCTTAGAACGTTTAGAGAAACGCTTTTCTGGATGAGCGTCGTGTTTCTGGATTGATTCTCTGAAGTCAGAGTGATCCAACAGAGCACTTAATTTACGCTTGGGATAGAGGAAACGAAACTTCTCCTGCTCTGCCGCTGCCTCTTCTGCTGAAGGGGCTGGGGGAGAAATATCTAACAGCCTATTGATGGCTGAGATAAGATCGTTTACCATGGCGTCCCCATCCGGGGTATCCAGATTGAGAGGGGTTCCAGGATTAGACTCCTGATCACTCTCTTCAGACACATCACAGGGAGACTGATTGCGCTGAGACCCTGAGCAGTGTGATGACGTTGAGGGTCTTTCCCAGCGAGCCCGCTTGGGGTGGCTGGGGCAATCATCTGAGTCATTATACTCATCCTGAGAAGCCGGGGACCCCCTTGCAGTCTGGATTAAATCCAACTGCGGAGGATTAGAGGACATAGACCTCGCCGTGTCCATAGACTGAGCCCCAGGCATGGATTGCAAAGTTTCCAGGATTTTTGCCATAGCCACAGACATATTATCCGCAAAAACTGCAAAGTCTGTCCCTGACACCGGGGCAGGACTTACAAGCGTCTCAGCCTGGGTCACTACCTCTCCGGACTCCGGCTGGCGAAGCAGCACCGGATCTGAGCATTGCACACAATGGGGGTCATTGGAGCCTGCTGGTAGAGCAGCCCCACATGCAGCACACGCAGTGCACACAGCCCTAGCCTTGGCAGCCTTGCGTCTTGTGGATGACATGTTGCTGCCTCCTCAGAGCGATCTGGGGTATTCAGCCAGGAAGCGACCTCACAGTGCAAGAAATCAATAAATATCTATGTCCAGTGACACAGTACACTAATACACAGTAAGGCACTAGAGGGGCCAGCTGAAAAGCCGCTTACCGCCCGCTTAAGAGCGGGTGTGTGGTCCCCCAAAGCCCCTCAGTCTAGGTCTCCCAGAGCCTTGCGTCCTTCCTCCAGCCAGACATGCATGTAATGGCTGCCGGCGTCCTGAGAGAGGAAGGGGGGCGGGCCCTGGGCGTTCCTGACCAAGAGCGGGAAGCCTGCTTCCCTCTGTGCCTAGTGAGAGGGCTGGAGCATGTAAATCAGGCTCCAGCCCTCGTCGCTGCCGTGAAACAGCGTCTCTCCCCTACCCTGATTGACAGGGTGGGGGCGGGAACGATCGGAGCTGCCGGCGTCCTAGGCCCAAAAGCCGGGGACTAGAGTTATAAACGCCCCCGCCGTAAAAGCGCGGTCGGCGTATCCCCGGCGCACCACAAGTCACAGCAGCGCCGCCGGTCCAGTGAGGGTCGGCGCTGCGTTCCCAGAACACAAAGTCCCCCAGATAACTGTAGGAACACCAGCTCAGTGTACGGTCCCCGGCGCACTACAACGCCCAGCCAGCCCGGAGTGCGTCTGTGCCTGCCGGGGACACAGAGTACCTGTATGATGCAGGGCCCGGTCCCTGATGGTACTCCTGCTCGGCATCCACCAGGTTCAACTGGGTCTGTGGATGGAGCCCGGCGTCAGAGCTTTGAGGCCGGCAGGATCCCACTTCCACAGAGCCCCCAAGGGGATGTGGAAGGAAAACAGCATGTGAGGCTCCAGCCCTGTACCAGCAATAGGTACCTCAACCTTACAACACCATCCAGGGGTGAGAAGGGAGCATGCTGGGGGCCCTATATGGGCCCTCTTTTCTTCCATCCGAAATAGTCAGCAGCTACTGCTGACTAAAATCTGTGGAGCTATGCATGGAATGTCTGACCTCCTTCGCACACAAAGCTAAAACTGGAGTACCCGTGATACCACGGGGGGGTATAGCCAGAAGGGGAGGGGCCTTGCACTTTTGGTGTAGTGCTTTGTGTGGCCTCCGGAGGGCAGTAGCTATACCCCAATCGTCTGGGTCTCCCAATAGAGCGCTGAAGAAATCCGTAATTACTTACCGGTAATGTGTTTTTCCCAAACCCATGACGGCACCACGATATAAGGGTGCAGTCGTAGGGTGAGGGAAAAAAAATCACCTAATCTGATGCAAGAATTACCACCAATCCAATGAATGGGGGGGGAGAATTTCTCTTTAGTCTATGGAGACTTAATACCGTCTTTAGGTAACCGCCTTTAACAGACCCCAATTCTTACTTGTGCATGTAGAAAAATATGTAACCGCTACGATCCCGCTCATTCTGTACGGTGGTCTCTTGTGTCCGCGACACCGCCAGGTCGTTGTACGTAAACCACGACTGCTTCTTGGTATCGTACACATCACTGATATAGTGGCCTAAAGAAAAAAAATAACACAAAGCCCAAAACTATTGACTGCAAAAAAACAAAACAAAAATGAAAAATAAAATTAATTCACCTTCAGGGGGAAAAAAAAAAAAATGTACATACCAGAGGAAGAAGAGCTCCCAATATGGCTGACGACGCTGACCAGGCGATAGGAGTGCGGCAGGTCCCCGCTCTGTAAGTTGCACACACAAAGAGCATTATTACTTTAAAAACACAAAAGATGAAATCCTAGTGGAAACATGGAGGCGCAGCTACCTCCGCATTCTTCTTTAGCTCCTCGGCTTCCTCCTCGGTATACTCCATGTCCAGAACCTCTTCATTTCCAGAGTCCTCGTCAGACATTGTTCCGTCCAGAAATGAGCTGTTAAACTCTGTACCGAAGAAAAGACACACGGACACTGGGGTAAGTAACCGTTCCCCCAACTCTCAGCTATGGGGTCCACGTAGCCTCCGTCTGCCAAGACATTGCTGCAGTCACCTTAAAAAGTGGCGACAGATTTCCTCTAAATCATTAAAATAATTTTCTAAACTGCTCATCTATTAATGGCTGCATAAAAAGTGAAAAAACACAAAAGACCATTAACAACGAGCAAGACGTGCAATTTCTAATCAAGTTAGAAGACTCCCCACCACTGACAGCCAGATTGGTTTGTCAGTCTCCGCAAGGAGAAACGTTTTCCCCTTACACCCCCAATATAGCTTCCCATACAGCCAGATCAGATCTCATACTTGGCACTGACGAGGGACAATTATCCCGAAACACGGTGTCTGCAAATTGAGGTTTTGATCTGGCATAAATACTAGGTCACATGAAAAGGCTTGTTAAAGGGCCACTTTTGAGTTTTAGGATTGCTACTTCCAATAGGTGGCGCTAGAGTTCGTCTCCTTCCTCCCTGAAGAGACCATTTGTAATAATCAAGTAGAAACCTGATGTGATCTGCAGCGAGCGAGACCTTCGTAGTTCGAGCAGCACAGTAAGCTATGGAGAGCTCAGGCCGATCATTTTATAGCTCGGGTTTGTCAGCAGTAGCGATCTCTGCAGGTTTTTGTCTTAAAAAGGTTTTTTCAATGGGCTGAGATGTCATGGCCGTGTATCCCAGCCCACAATTGCATCACAGGGGCTCTGCTCGGCTTACAGAAGCAGTGTCCCCCTTCCAACTACTGACTACAGCACAGATGGAAAGGATTGGGGTTGACTTCAAACTTGTGACACTGCATAAAGGTGCCGGATTATGTGCTGCAGCAGACACCACTGCGGATGGTGCAGGCGGAGATCCTGAGCCCGCACCATTAATCTACAGTACAGCGAGGGAAGTGGTAACGCTGCATCACCTTGTAAGCTCAGCTCTGTTGCTCTTTTCAGGTCATCATCTTCTGTCATTTCTCGAGCCTCCTGTAAAAAGAAAACGCAAAACAATGAACACCCCAACAAAAGATCCACTAGCTTCCATTATATCTACACTATCTGCAAACCACTTTTGTAGTCACTGGATCAATTTTCACGTCAATACATATCAAAAAGTAGCTTATACACTAATCTGTATGTTAACAACTGAATAGGAGTGTAAAAGCTCAGCAGGAAGCGAAGCCAGACCTGACGAAGCCTCAAAGAGAAAAAAAGAAGGCCATCATCTTACGTGTTCTTGGAGGGACTGAGCCAACGCTTGCTGCAGCTCCTGCTCCTCCCGCTCCCTCTCCAGCTCATACCGCACCCAGTCTGTGTCGTTCTGGGAGCCGTTTGGGGTCTTATTCTCTTTATTTTCATCAAAATCTTTGGTGAGGTCACTATACGGTGCAGCACCTGGGATAGCAAAAGGGAGAAAAAGGTGTTACTAATGCAGCATATATACAACGAAATGCAGGTCGGTGAGTAAAGGGCGCTTTACATGCTACAATATATCTTACGATGTGTTGGCGGGGTCACGTCGTAAGTGACGCACATCCGGCATCGTAAGTTACATTGTAGCATGTAACAGCTACGTGCGACTGCGATTGAACGGTAAAGAAGGGAATTTTGTTTACTTACCGTAAATTCCTTTTCTTCTAGCTCCTATTGGGAGACCCAGACAATTGGGTGTATAGCTACTGCCTCCGGAGGCCACACAAAGCATTACACTTTAAAAAGTGTAACCCCTCCCCTCTGCCTATACACCCCCCGTGCATCACGGGCCCATCAGTTTTGGTGCCAAAGCAGGAAGGAGAAAACTTATAAATTGGTCTAAGGTAAATTCAATCCGAAGGATGTTCGGAGAACTGAACCATGAACCAAAAGAACAATTCAACATGAACAACATGTGTACACAAAAGAACAAACAGCCCGAAGGGAACAGGGGCGGGTGCTGGGTCTCCCAATAGGAGCTAGAAGAAAAGGAATTTACGGTAAGTAAACAAAATTCCCTTCTTTGTCGCTCCATTGGGAGACCCAGACACAATTGGGACGTCCAAAAGCAGTCCCTGGGTGGGTAAAAGAATACCTCGATAAAAAGAGCCGAAACAACGGCCCCCTCTTACAGGTGGGCAACCGCCTCCTGAAGGACTCGCCTACCTAGACTGGCATCTGCCGAAGCATAGGTATGCACCTGATAGTGTTTCGTGAAAGTGTGCAGACTAGACCAGGTAGCCGCCTGACACACCTGCTGAGCCGTAGCCTGGTGCCGCAATGCCCAGGACGCACCTACGGCTCTGGTAGAATGGGCTTTCAGCCCTAAAGGAATCGGAAGCCCAGAAGAACGGTAGGCTTCAAGAATCAGTTCCTTGATCCACCGAGCCAAGGTTGACTTGGAAGCCTGCGGCCCCTTACGCTGGCCAGCAACAAGGACAAAGAGCGCATCAGAACAGCGCAGGGGCGCCGTGCGCGAAATGTAGAGCCGGAGTGCTCTCCCGAGATCTAACAAGTGCAAATCCTTTTCACATTGGTGAACTGGATGAGGGCCAAAAGAAGGTAAGGAGATATCCTGATTGAGATGAAAAGGGGATACCACCTTAGGGAGGAATTCCGGGACCGGACGCAGAACCACCTTATCCTGGTGAAACACCAGGAAGGGGGCTTTGCATGACAGCGCTGCAAGCTCCGACACTCTCCGAAGTGATGTGACTGCCACTAGGAAGACCACCTTCTGCGAAAGGCGCAAATCGAGATAACCCTGAGGACGCTAAGAGCCAGGACTCAATGGCCACCCAGTCAGGTTGAGGGCCGCAGAAGTCAGATGGAAAAATGGCCCTTGAGACAGCAAGTCTGGTTGGTCTGGGAGTGCCCACGGTTGACCCACCGTGAGGTGCCACAGATCCGTGTACCACGACCTCCTCGGCCAGTCTGGAGCAACGAGGATGGCGCGGCGGCAGTCGGACCTGATCTTGAGTCACACTCTGGGCAGCAGTGCCAGAGAAGGAAATACATAAGGCAGTCGAAACTGCGACCAGTCCTGAACTAATGCGTCCGCCGCCAGCGCTCTGTGCTGGTGGTTGATGTACGTGACCGCCGTGGCGTTGTCCGACTGTATTCGGATCTGCCTGCCCTCGAGCCACCGCTGGAACGCCTTTAGGGCTAGATACACTGCCCTTATCTCCAGAACATTGATCTGAAGGGAGGACTCTGTCGGAGTCCAGGTTCCCTGAGCCCTGTGGTGGAGGAAGACCGCTCCCCACCCTGACAGACTCGCGTCCGTCGTGACCACAGCCCAGGATGGGGGCAGGAAGGATTTTCCCTTCGAGAAAGAAGTGGGAAGAAGCCACCACTGAAGAGAGGTTTTGGCTGCCAGTGAAAGAGACGTTCCTGTCTAGGGACGTCGACCTCCTGTCCCACTTGCGGAGAATGTCCCATTGAAGTGGATGCAGATGAAACTGCGCAAAGGGAACTGCCTCCATTGCTGCCACCATCTTCCCTAGGAAGTGCATTAGCGCCTCAAGGGGTGTGACTGGCCCCGAAGAAGAGAGTGCACCCCTGTCTGCAGCGAACGCTGTTTGTCCAGCGGAAGCTTCACTATCGCTGAGAGAGTATGAAACTCCATCCCGAGGTAAGTCAGTGATTGGGTCGGTGTCAATTTTGACTTTGGGAAATTGATGATCCACCCGAACCTCTGGAGAGTCTCCAGAGCAATGGTCAGGCTGTGTTGACATGCCACCCGTGAGGGTGCCTTGACTAGGAGATCGTCTAAGTAAGGGATCACCGAGTGTCCCTGAGAGTGTAGGCCCGCCACCACTGATGCCATGACCTTGGTGAAAACCCGTGGGGCTGTCGCCAGGCTGAAAGGCAGAGCCACGAACTGAAGGTGTTCGTCCCAGATGGCGAAACGCAGGAAGCGTTGATGCTCTGATGCAATCGGCACATGGAGATAAGCATCCCTGATGTCGATTGATGCTAGGAAGTCTCCCTGGGACATCGAGACGATGACAGAGCGGACAGATTCCATCCGAAACCGTCTGGTTCTCACGTGTCTGTTGAGCAGTTTGAGGTCCAGAACGGGACGGAATGATCCGTCCTTTTTTGGCACCCCGAACAAGTTGGAGTAAAGACCGCGACCACGTTCTTGAAGGGGAACGGGGATCACAACTCCTTCTGCCTTCAGAGTGTTCACCGCCTGAAAAAGTGCCTCGGCTCGCTCGGGGGGCGGAGATGTTCTTAAGAAACGAGTCGGAGGACGAGAGCTGAACTCTATCCTGTAACCGTGAGATAGAATGTCTCTCACCCATCGGTCTTGGACATGTGGCCACCAGGCGTCGCAAAAGCGGGAGAGCCTGCCACCGACCGAGGATGCGGTTTGGTGAGGCCGAAAGTCATGAGGAGGCCGCCTTGGAGGCGGTTCCTCCGGCGGTCTTTGTAGGACGTGACTTAGACCGCCATGCAGAAGAGTTCCTCTGGCCCTTCTCTGACCTGTTGGACGTGGAGGAACGGGACTTGGCTGAGGGCCGAAAGGACCGAAACCTCGATTGTATTTTTCGTTGCTGAGGTCTGTTTGGTTTGGACTGTGGCAAGGACGAGTCCTTTCCCTTGGATTGTTTAATAATTTCATCCAATTGCTCGCCAAACAAACGGTCGCCAGAAAATGGCAAACCGGTTAAGAACTTCTTGGAAGCAGAGTCTGCCTTCCATTCACGTAGCCACATGGCCCTGCGGACTGCCACCGAATTGGCGGACGCTACCGCTGTACGGCTCGCAGAGTCCAGGACGGCGTTCATGGCGTAGGACGAGAAGGCCGGCCCCTGAGAAGTCAAAGACACAACCTGCGGAGCAGAGGTACGTGTGACCGCATTAATCTCAGACAGACAAGCTGAGATAGCTTGGAGTGCCCACACGGCTGCAAAGGCCGGAGCAAAAGACGCGCCTATAGCTTCATAGATGGATTTCATCAGGAGCTCTATCTGCCTGTCAGTGGCATCCTTGAGCGATGAACCATCTGCCACTGATACTACGGATCTAGCCGCCAGTCTAGAGACTGGAGGATCCACCTTGGGACATTGAGCCCAACCCTTAACTACGTCAGAGGGGGAAGGGGTAACGTGTGTCATTAAGGCGCTTAGTAAAGCGCTTGTCCGGAAATGCTCTGTGCTTCTGGACAGCATCTCTGAAGTTAGAGTGATCGAAAAACGCACTCCGTGTACGTTTGGGAAACCTAAACTGGTGTTTCTCCTGCTGCGAAGCAGACTCCTCTATAGGTGGAGTTAGGGGAGAAAGATCTAGCACCTGGTTGATGGACGCTATAAGGTCATTTACTATGGCGTCCCCTTCAGGTGTATCAAGATTGAGAGCAACGTCAGGATCAGAGCCCTGAGCTGCGACCACCGCTTCATCCTCCAGAGAGTCCTCAAGCTGAGACCCCGAACAGCGTGATGAAGTCGGGGAAGGTTCCCAGCGAGCCCGCTTAGCCGGTCTGGGACTGCGGTCCGTGTCGGAGTCCTCACCGTGGGACCTAGGTGTCACCCCAGGAGCACTTTGCTGCGCCGACCGAGGGGGGCCTGGGGGCGATGAACTCACAGTGCCCTGGGCCTGTGTTACCGGTCTGAACTGCAAGGCTTCTAGTATCTTAGCAGACCATCTGTCCATAGACTGAGCCATGGATTGTGAAAGCGACTCAGAGTTTCTCAGCCAAAACTGCAAACTCTGTCCCTGCCACCTGGACAGTGGAAGCCGGCGGTTCTACCTGAGCCGAGGGTCCCACCAGTGCCCGAGGCTCCGGCTGAGTGAGTGTCACAGGGGCCGAGCATTGCACACAATGAGGGTAGGTGGAACCTGCAGGTAACATAGCCGCACAAGAGGTACAGGTTGCAAAATAAGCCTGTGCCTTGGCACCCTTGCTCTTTGCGGACGACATGCTGTTGTCTCCTCTTAGAGTGATCAGTGAGGGTATATAGCCAAAAGCAAATAATGCGGCCGAACAGAAAAAATGTGTACAATATATATATATACATATATACACTTTGGCACCCAAGGGGGACCAGCACCTTGTAACCGGTGTGGCTTACCGACCGCCCAAAGCGGTTTTGTGTTCACCAGATTCCCTGCCTGGGCCTCCCAGAGCTGTGGAGCTCGTTCTGAAATCCTCCACCGGCAGAAGTGAATATAACAATGGCTGCCAGCGTTCTCAGGGGAGGAGGGAGCCGTGGGCGTGACTAAAAGTGCGGGAATCTGGTGCCCCACAGTGCTCAGTGAGGGGGGAGGAGGACACCAAAGTATGCTCCAGCCCTCACTGCCGACGTCCAGTCGGCCGTCCCGCCCTTACCCATGACTGGCAGGCCCGGGGGCGGGAGTTATGGTACTAGGCCGCAGAAGCCGGGGACTAAATTTAATAACGCGGCCGGCAAACAGGCGCGGTCGGCCAGGTCCACAAAAAAACACAGCAGCCGCTGCAGCGTGTGTAACACAGACGCTCCATGCAGCGTCCCCAAGGGGACACAGAGTACCTTATAGATGCAGGGCCTTGTCCCTGATGATTCCAAGTCTCCTGTCCGGCAGATTCCCCCAGGGGCTGCGGATGGAGCCCGGTCCCAGTGCCTGGATGACCGGTTAGGATCCCACTTCTCCCAGAGCCTCTAAGGGATGGGGAAGGAAAACGGCATGTGGGCTGCAGCCTTTGTACCCGCAATGGGTACCTCAACCTTAACAGCACCGCCGACTTAGTGGGGTGAGAAGGGAGCATGCCGGGGGCCCAGGGGCCCTCTTTTCTTCCATCCGATATAATCAGCAGCTGCTGCTGACTAAAATGTGGAGCTTGCGTGAATGTGTGCCTCCTTCAACACAAAGCATAAAACTGATGGGCCCGTGATGCACGGGAGGGTGTATAGGCAGAGGGGAGGGGTTACACTTTTTAAAGTGTAATACTTTGTGTGGCCTCCGGAGGCAGTAGCTATACACCCAATTGTCTGGGTCTCCCAATGGAGCGACAAAGAAAACATTCATTGCACGCACGTCGTTCAATTCCTAAAGAAGGGAATTTTGTTACTTACCGTAAATTCCTTTTCTTCTAGCTCTTATTGGGAGACCCAGACGATTGGGGTATAGCTACTGCCTCCGGAGGCCACACAAAGCACTACACTAAAAAGTGCAAGGCCCCTCCCCTTCTGGCTATACCCCCCCGTGGTATCACGGGTTCTCCAGTTTTAGTGCCAAAGCAAGAAGGAGGAAAGCCAATAACTGGTTTAAACAAATTAACTCCGAGTAACATCGGAGAACTGAAAAACCGTTCAACATGAACAACATGTGTACCCGCAAACAACAAAAAAACATCCCGAAGGACAACAGGGCGGGTGCTGGGTCTCCCAATAAGAGCTAGAAGAAAAGGAATTTACGGTAAGTAACAAAATTCCCTTCTTCTTCAGCGCTCTATTGGGAGACCCAGACGATTGGGACGTCCAAAAGCTGTCCCTGGGTGGGTAAAGAAATACCTCATGTTAGGGCTGCAAAACAGCCCTCCCCTACGGGGGTGTCACTGCCGCCTGCAGGACTCTTCTACCTAAGCTGGCATCCGCCGAAGCATAGGTATGCACCTGATAATGCTTGGTGAAAGTGTGCAGACTGTACCAGGTAGCTGCCTGGCACACTTGTTGAGCCGAAGCCTGGTGTCGTAATGCCCAGGACGCACCCACGGCTCTGGTTGAGTGGGCTTTTAGCCCTGAAGGAACCGGAAGCCCCGCAGAACGGTAGGCCTCTAGAATTGGTTCTTTGATCCATCGAGCCAGGGTGGCTTTAGAAGCCCGCAACCCCTTGCGCGGACAAGCGACAAGGACAAAAAGTGCATCGGAACGGCGCATGGGCGCCGTGCGGGAAATGTAGATTCTGAGTGCTCACACCAGATCTAACAAACGTAAGTCCTTTTCATACCGGTGAACCGGATGAGGACAAAAGGAAGGCAAGGATATATCCTGATTAAGATGAAATGAGGATACGACCTTAGGGAGAAACTCCGGAATGGGGCGCAGCACTACCTTGTCCTGGTGGAACACCAGGAAGGGAGCCTTGGATGACAGAGCTGCCAGCTCAGACACTCGCCGAAGCGATGTGATCGCAACGAGAAACGCCACCTTCTGTGACAGGCGAGAAAGGAAACTTCCTTCAGAGGCTCGAAAGGCGGCTTCTGGAGAGCAACTAATACCCTGTTGAGATCCCATGGATCTAACGGCCGCTTGTACGGGGGTACGATATGACAGACCCCCTGTAGGAACGTGCGCACCTTAGAAAGACGTGCTAGACGCTTCTGAAAAAACACGGATAGTGCCGAGACTTCCCCCTCAAGGAAGCCGAGCGACAAGCCCTTTTCTAACCCCGATTGCAGGAAGGAAAGAAAAGTAGGCAATGCAAATGGCCAGGGAGACACTCCCTGAGCCGAGCACCAGGTTAAGAAAATCTTCCACGTTCTGTGGTAGATCGTAGCAGAGGTGGACTTCCTAGCCTGTTTCATGGTGGCAACGACCCCTTGGGATAATCCTGAAGACGCTAGGATCCAGGACTCAATGGCCACACAGTCAGGTTCAGGGCCGCAGAATTCCGATGGAAAAACGGCCCTTGGGACAGTAAGTCTGGCCGGCCTGGTAGTGACCACGGTCGGCCAACCGTGAGATGCCACAGATCCGGGTACCACGATCTCCTCGGCCAGTCTGGGGCGACGAGTATGACGCGGCTGCAATCGGATCTGATTTTTTGCGCAGTACTCTGGGCAAGAGTGCCAGAGATGGAAACACATATGTGAGCCGGAACTGCGACCAATCTTGCACTAAGGCGTCTGCCGCCAGAGCTCTGTGATCGCGCGATCGTGCCATAAATGCCGGGACCTTGTTGTTGTGCCGAGACGCCATTAGGTCGACGTCCGGCACCCCCCAGCGGCGACGGATTTCCTGAAACACGTCCGGGTGAAGGGACCATTCCCCTGCATCCATACCCTGGCGACTGAGGAAGTCTGCTTCCCAGTTTTCTACGCCCGGGATGTGAACTGCGGATATGGTGGATGCTGTGTCCTCCACCCACATGAGGATTCGCCGGACTTCCTGGAAGGCTTGCCGACTGCGCGTCCCTCCTTGGTTGTTGATGTATGCCACCGCTGTGGAGTTGTCCGACTGGATTCGGATCTGCTCTCTTTCTAGCCACTGCTGGAAAGCTAGTAGGGTAAGATACCCTGCCCCGATTTCCAGAACATTAATCTGAAGGGTGGACTCCTGCTGAGTCCACGTCCCCTGAGCCCTGTGGCGGAGACAAACTGCTCCCCACCCTGACAGACTCGTATCTGTCGTGACCACTGCCCAGGATGGGGGTAGGAAGGATCTTCACTGTGACAATGAGGTGGGAATAAGCCACCATTGCAGAGAGTCCTTGGCCGTCTGGGAAAGGGAGACTTTCCTGTCCAGGGAGGTTGACTGCCCGTCCCATTGGCGGAGAATGTCCCCTTGCAGTTGGCGCAGATGAAACTGCGCAAAGGGAACTGCCACCATGGCTGCCACCATCTTCCCTAGGAAGTGCATGAGGCGCCTTAAGAGGTGCGACTGGCCTTGAAGGAGAGACTGCACCTCTGTTTGCAGTGAACGCTGCTTGTTCAGCGGAAGCTTCACTATCGCTGATAGAGTGTGAAACTCCATGCCGAGATACGTTAGTGATTGAGTCGGTGACAGATTTGACCTTGCCAAATTGATGATCCACCCGAAAGTCTGGAGAGTCTCCAGCGTAACATTCAGGCTGCGTTGTCATGCCTCTTGAGAGGGTGCTTTGACGAGTAGATCGTCCAAGTAAGGGATCACCGGGTGTCCCTGAGAGTGCAAGACTGCTACCACTGCTGCCATGACCTTGGTGAACACCCGTGGGGCTGTCGCCAGACCGAATGGCAGGGCTACGAACTGAAGATGGTCGTCTCCTATCACAAATCGTAGAAAACGTTGGTGCTCCGTAGCAATCGTGGAGATAGGCATCTTTGATGTCTGTTGAGGCAAGGAAGTCTCCTCGAGACATTGAGGTAATGACGGATCGGAGGGATTCCATCCGGAACCGCCTGGCGTTCGCATGCTTGTTGAGCAGTTTTAGGTCCAGAACAGGACGGAAGGAGCCGTCCTTTTTTGGAGCCACAAAGAGATTGGAGTACAAACCCTCGCCCTCGTTCCTGAGGGGGGACAGGGATCACCACTCCTTCTGCTCTTAGAGCGTCCACCGCCTGCAGCAGGGCATCTGCTCGGAGGGGAGGTGGGGCCGTTCTGAAGGATGGAGTCGGAGGACGAGAACAGAACACTATCCTGTGCACGTGAGCACAATGTCCGTCACCCACCGGTCTGTGACCTGTGGCAGCTAAATGTCGCCAAAGGCGGGGGAGTCTGCCATCAACCGCGGATGCGGAGAGAGAGAGCTGAGAGACATGAGGAGACCGCCTTGGTAGCGGTTCCTCCGGCTGCCTTCCTTGGGCGTGATTGAGCCCGGCCGGAATCTGAGCCCGTCTGAGGTTTTGTAGCCCTTTTGCACGAGGACAATTGGGACCTGCCCGAGCTTGGGAAGGACCGAAACCTCGACTGTACGTTTAGGACAGCATTAATAGGGTAAGTCGCAGTGCAGACATTACGGGGTTACGGACGCCTCTGCGGTACAGATGTACATGTGCTCAAGGCCAGCTGCGCAAGAACAGCTGAAAAGGTTAGGTTGCCTATACGGCTGTGAATGCCGGAGCAACCGACACGCCGATAGCCTCCTAGACAGATTTCAACCAGAGTCCATCTGTCTGTGAATGGCATCTTTAATTGAAGCCCCATCTCCAGTGCAACTATGGCTCTAGACGCAAGCCTGGAGATTGGAGAATCCACCTTTGGACCCTAGGTCCAGTGCTTGACCACGTCAGGGGAAAAGGGATAACGTGTATCTTAAAAACGTTTGGAGAAGACGCTTATCTGGTAAGCGTGGTGTTTCTGGACTGCTTCTCTGAAGTCAGCGTGGCCAGAAAAATACTCAATATCCGTTTGAGATACTGAAAAGGGACTTCTCCTGCTGTGAAGCTGACTCCTCCACTGGGGGAGCTGAGGGAGAAAGATCCAACCTTCCATTGATGGACGCTATAGGATCATTCCGTATGGCGTTACCATCCGGTGTATCCGGATCGATAGCGATGTCAGGATCAAAGTCCTGGAGAGCTGCCTTATCATACAGAGAGTCCTCCTGGGACCCCCCCGTTCCAAATGAGGTTGGTCAGGAAGATTGCCCATGGCCTGTCTGGACTGCAAGTCTCTATCTTATGACAATATATCTGTCGAAACTGCAACTCCGTCCCTGTCCTTGGACAGGGATGACAGGTGGTTTCTTTGGCCACGACTAGTAGAGACCCCGGCAGACGAAGTGCTAGAGACCCCGGCAGACGAAGTGCTACAGGGGAGCATGCACACAATGGGACGGTGTCATGAACAGCATCCCATGTAGTAAAAACAGCACTGAAAATCTGTGTTGCTTTTTTGCCGCTGCCGACTAGCCATCTAGAAGTATATAGCCAAGATTGGTGACCGTACAGTGCAATGTATAGCATACAAGCATAAAGTACAAATGAACACTGCAGCACAAGCAATACAAGCAGCATAGAAGCCTGTGCCCTGGCACCTCTGCTCTTCTGCTGCTGTAGACTAGTCATCTAGGGGAATATAGCCCAGAAGAGTGACCATACAGTGCAATGTATAGCATACAAGCACAAGTACAAATGCCCACTGCAGCCCATGCAATACAAGCAGCATAGAAAAAAACCTGTGCCCCAGCACCCTTGGTTTTCTGCTGCTGTAGTCTAGCCATTCCAGGAGAATATAGCTAAGACTAGCGACTGTACAGTGCAATGTATAGCATACAAGTATAAACACAAATGAACACTTCAGTACGTGCAATACAAGCAGCCTAGAAAGCCTGTGCCTTAGCACACCTGCTTTCCTGCTGCTGATGTGTCGCTCCCCAAGCGGGCATATAGCGACCTATGCAGTTAAAATACACATGTACACACTGCAGTATATATTGGGGTCAGCACTATGTGTGCCGCTTACCGCCCGCCTATAAGCGGGTGTATGGTCGCCACCGTCCTGCCTGGTTGCCAAAAGTCCGAGCTCGGACTGCAGTAATGGCTGCCGGCGTCTTCCCCAGCTCGTGTGAGGAGGGGCGGGCCGTGGGCGTGCCCCAAGTCAGAGCGGGAATCCGGCGTCCGACAGTGTGCAGAGAGGGCTGGAGCATGTAAATAAAGCTCCAGCCCTCGGCGCTGCTGATTGCTCAGCGTCTGTCTCCTTCCCTGAGTGACAGGGAGGGGGGCGGGAACGAAGCGGCACTAGGCCGCAGAAGCCGGGGACTGGATTTATAAGCGCCGCCGCCGTAAAAGCGCGGTCGGCGCCCAGTCCCCGGCGAACTACAAGTCCCAGCCGCGCCGCCGCTCCCGGAGCGTCCGGCGCGGTAGTTCCCAATACACAAAGTCACTCAGCAAAGCTGCAGTGACTGGAACCCTTTACTGTCCCCGGCGCACTAGCACACCCAGCAAGTCTGGAGTGTGCTGTGTCTGTGTGTCCGGGGACACAGAGTACCTGTAATGGTGCAGGGCCATGTCCCTGAACGGTACTCCAGCTCCGTATCCAGCAGGTTCAAATGGGTCTGTGGATGGAGCCCGGCGTCAGAGCTTTGAGGCCGGCAGGATCCCACTTCCTCAGAGCCCCTCAGGGGGATGTGGAAGGAAAGCAGCATGTGGGCTCCAGCCTCCGTACCAGCAATAGGTACCTCAACCTTACAACACCATCCACGGGTGAGAAGGGAGCATGCTGGGGGCCCTATATGGGCCCTCTTTTCTTCCATCCGAAATAGTCAGCAGCTACTGCTGACTAAAATCTGTGGAGCTATGCATGGATGTCTGACCTCCTTCGCACAAAGCTTGAAAACTGGAGAACCCGTGATACCACGGGGGGGTATAGCCAGAAGGGGAGGGGCCTTGCACTTTTTAGTGTAGTGCTTTGTGTGGCCTCCGGAGGCAGTAGCTATACCCCAATCGTCTGGGTCTCCCAATAGAGCGCTGAAGAAAATTGAACGTCAGATTGTTCATCGTACCCAGGGCAGCGCACATCGCAGTGTGCGACACCCTGGAAACGATGAACAGATCTTACCTGCGTTCCGCGGCTCCCGCCGGCAATGCGAAAAGAAGGAGGTGGGCGGGATGTTTACATCCCGCTCATCTCCGCCCCTCCGCTTCTATTGGCCGGCTGCAGTCGATGTGACGCCGAACGTCCCTCCCACTCCAGGAAGTGGATGTTCGCCGCCCACATCGAGGTCGAATGGATGGGTAAAAGTGCGTGTGACGGGGGTTACTCGTTTGTGCGACACGTTCAACAAATTGAATGTGCCGCACATACGATGGGGGCGGGTACGATCGCATACGATATCGTATGCTGGATCGTATGGTGTAAAGCAGGCTTAACATAAGCACCCCCTGAATTGGCCACGCTATTTATATACTTAAGATTTTATTAAGAAAACATCCCCGTGTCATGAAAGGAAGAAGGGAATTTTGTTTACTTACCGTAAATTCCTTTTCTTCTAGCTCCAATTGGGAGACCCAGACAATTGGGTGTATAGGCTATGCCTCCGGAGGCCGCACAAAGTATTACACTAAAAGTGTAAAGCCCCTCCCTTTCTGCCTATACACCCCCCGTGCTCCCACGGGCTCCTCAGTTTTGGTGCAAAAGCAAGAAGGAGGAAAAAAATTATAAACTGGTTTAAAGTAACTTCAATCCGAAGGAATATCGGAGAACTGAAACCATTCAACATGAACAACATGTGTACACAAAAAAAACAGGGGCGGGTGCTGGGTCTCCCAATTGGAGCTAGAAGAAAAGGAATTTACGGTAAGTAAACAAAATTCCCTTCTTCTTTGTCGCTCCATTGGGAGACCCAGACAATTGGGACGTCCAAAAGCAGTCCCTGGGTGGGTAAAATAATACCTCGTAATAGAGCCGTCAAACGGCCCCTTCCTACAGGTGGGCAACCGCCGCCTGAAGGACTCGTCTACCTAGGCTGGCATCCGCCGAAGCATAGGTATGCACCTGATAGTGTTTCGTGAAAGTGTGCAGGCTCGACCAGGTAGCCGCCTGACACACCTGCTGAGCCGTAGCCTGGTGCCTCAAAGCCCAGGACGCGCCCACGGCTCTGGTAGAATGGGCCTTCAGCCCTGAGGGAACCGGAAGCCCAGCCGAACGGTAAGCTTCGAGAATTGGCTCCTTGATCCACCGAGCCAGGGTTGATTTGGAAGCCTGTGACCCTTTACGCTGGCCAGCGACAAGGACAAAGAGTGCATCCGAGCGGCGCAGGGGCGCCGTACGAGAAATGTAGAGTCTGAGTGCTCTCACCAGATCTAACAAGTGCAAATCCTTTTCACATTGGTGAACTGGATGAGGACAAAAAGAAGGTAAGGAGATATCCTGATTGAGATGAAAGGGGGATACCACCTTAGGGAGAAATTCCGGAACCGGACGCAGAACCACCTTGTCCTGGTGAAACACCAGGAAGAAGGGAATTTTGTTACTTACCGTAAATTCCTTTTCTTCTAGCTCCTATTGGGAGACCCAGACGATTGATTACGATTGGGTGTATAGCTACTGCCTCCGGAGGCCACACAAAGCATTACACTAAAAAGTGTAAGGCCCCCTCCCCTTCTGGCTATACACCCCCAGTGGGATCACTGGCTCACCAGTTTTAGTGCAAAAGCAAGAAGGAGGAAAGCCAATAACTTGGTTAAACAAATTCACTCCGAGTAACATCGGAGAACTGAAAAACCGTTCAACATGAACAACATGTGTACCCGAAAAAACCCAAAAATCCCGAAGGACAACAGGGCGGGTGCTGGGTCTCCCAATAGGAGCTAGAAGAAAAGGAATTTACGGTAAGTAACAAAATTCCCTTCTTCTTCGGCGCTCCATTGGGAGACCCAGACGATTGGGACGTCCAAAAGCTGTCCCTGGGTGGGTAAAGAAATACCTCATGTTAGAGCTGCGAAGACAGCCCTCCCCTACGGGGAGGCAACTGCCGCCTGCAGGACTCTTCTACCTAGGCTGGCGTCCGCCGAAGCATAGGTATGCACCTGATAATGTTTGGTGAAAGTGTGCAGACTCGACCAGGTAGCTGCCTGGCACACCTGTTGAGCCGTAGCCTGGTGTCGCAATGCCCAGGACGCACCCACGGCTCTGGTAGAATGGGCCTTCAGCCCTGATGGAACCGGAAGCCCAGCAGAACGGTAGGCTTCAAGAATTGGTTCTTTGATCCATCGAGCCAGGGTGGCTTTGGAAGCCTGCGACCCTTTGCGCTTACCAGCGACAAGGACAAAGAGTGCATCGGAGCGGCGCAGGGGCGCCGTGCGGGAAATGTAGATTCTGAGTGCTCTCACCAGATCTAACAAATGTAAATTCTTCTCATACCGATGAACTGCATGAGGACAAAAAGAAGGCAAAGAGATATCCTGATTAAGATGAAAAGAGGATACCACCTTCGGGAGAAACTCCTGAATGGGACGCAGCACTACCTTGTCCTGGTGGAAGACCAGGAAAGGAGCCTTGGATGACAGCGCTGCCAGCTCAGACACTCTCCGAAGAGATGTGATCGCTACCAGAAAAGCCACTTTCTGTGATAGTCTAGAAAGTGAAACCTCCCTCAGAGGCTCGAAGGGCGGCTTCTGGAGGGCAACTAGTACCCTGTTCAGATCCCATGGATCTAACGGCCGCTTGTACGGGGGTACAAGATGACAAACCCCCTGCAGGAACGTGCGCACCTTAGGAAGCCGTGCTAGACGCTTTTGAAAAAAGACGGATAGCGCCGAGACTTGCCCTTTAAGGGAGCCGAGCGACAAACCTTTTTCTAACCCAGATTGCAGGAAAGAAAGAAAGGTAGGCAATGCAAATGGCCAGGGAGACACTCCCTGAGCAGAGCACCAGGATAAGAATATCCTCCACGTTCTGTGGTAGATCTTAGCGGACGTGGGCTTCCTAGCCTGTCTCATGGTGGCAACGACCCCTTGGGATAATCCTGAAGACCCTAGGATCCAGGACTCAATGGCCACACAGTCAGGTTCAGGGCCGCAGAATTCCGATGGAAAAACGGCCCTTGGGACAGTAAGTCTGGTCGGTCTGGTAGTGCCGACGGTTGGCCGACCGTGAGATGCCACAGATCCGGATACCACGCCCTCCTTGGCCAGTCTGAGGCGACGAGTATGACGCGGCTGCAGTCGGATCTGATCTTGCGTAGCACTCTGGGCAAGAGTGCTAGAGGTGGAAACACATAAGGGAGCCGGAACTGCGACCAATCTTGCACTAAGGCGTCTGCCGCCAGAGCTCTGTGATCGCGAGACCATGCTATGAAGGTTGGGACCTTGTTGTTGTGCCTGGACGCCATTAGGTCGACGTCCGGCCTTCCCCAGCGGCTACAGATTTCCTGAAACACGTCCGGGTGAAGGGACCGTTCCCCTGCGTCCATGCCCTGGCGGCTGAGGAAGTCTGCTTCCCAGTTTTCTACGCCGGGGATGTGAACTGCGGGTACGGTGGAGGCCGTGGCTTCCACCCACATAGAATCCGCCGGACTTCCTGGAAGGCTTGCAGACTGCGTGTCCCTCCTTGGTGATTGATGTATGCCACCGCTGTGGAGTTGTCCAACTGAATTCGGATCTGCTTTCCTTCTTCCCTGTGATAATGAGGTGGGAAGAAGCCACCATTGCAGAGAGTCCTTCTGTGAAAAGGATACTTTCCTGTTCAGGGATGTTGACTTCCCGTCCCATTGGCGGAGAATGTCCCAATAAAGAGGACGCAGATGAAACTGCGCAAACGGAACCGCCTCCATTGCCGCCACCATCTTCCCGAGGAAGTGCATGAGGCGTCTTAAGGAGTGCGACTGACCTTGACGGAGAGTCTGCACCCCAGTCTGTAGTGACCGCTGCTTGTCCAGCGGAAGCTTCACTAGCGCTGAGAGGGTATGAAACTCCATGCCAAGATACGTTAGTGATTGGGTCGGTGACAGGTTTGACTTTGAGAAGTCGATGATCCACCCGAACGTCTGGAGAGTCTCCAGCGCAACATTCAGGCTGAGTTGGCATGCCTCTTGAGAGGGTGCCTTGACAAGTAGATCGTCCAAGTAAGGGATCACAGAGTGTCCCTGTGAGTGCAAGACTGCTACCACTGCCGCCATGACCTTGGTGAACACCCGTGGGGCTGTCGCCAGACCGAATGGCAGAGCTACGAACTGAAGATGGTCGTCTCCCATCACGAAACGTAGAAAACATTGGTGCTCTGTAGCAATCGGCACGTGGAGATAAGCATCTTTGATGTCTATTGATGCTAGGAAATATCCTTGAGACATTGAGGCAATGACGGAGCGGAGGGTTTCATCCGGAACCGCCTGGCCTCCACGTGCTTGTTGAGCAGTTTTAGGTCCAGAACGGAACGGAAAGAGCCATCCTTTTTTGGCACCACAACCAGATTGGAGGAAAACCGTGTCTTGTTCCTGAAGAGGAACAGGGATTACCACTCCTTCTGCCTGCAGAAGAGCATCGGCTCGGTGGGGAGGTGGGGACGTTCTGAAGAATCGAGTCGGAGGACGAGAACAGAACTCTGTCCTGTGCACGTGGGCACAATGTCCCTCACCCACCGGTCTGTGACCTGTGGCAGCCAAATGTCGCCAAAGGCGAGCGAGTCTGCTATCAACCGCGGATGCGGAGAGATGAGAGAGCTGAGAGTCATGAGGAGACCGCCGTGGTAGCGGTTCCTCCGGCTGCCTTCCTTGGGCGTGATTGAGCCCCCGGAAACTGAGCCCCTCTGAGGCTTTTCAGCTCTTTTGGACGAGGACAATTGGGACCTGCCCGAGCTTGGGAAGGACCGAAACCTCGACTGTCCTTCCAGGACAGCATTAATAGGGTAAGTCGCAATGCAGACATTGCGAGGTTACGGACGCCCATGCGGCACAAATGTACATATGCTCAAGACCAGCTGTGCAAGAACAGCTGAAAAGCTTAGGGTGCCCATACGGCTGTAAATGCCGGAGCAACCGACACGCCGATAGCCTCATAGACAGATTTCAACCAGAGTCCATCTGTCTGGCATCTTTAAGTGAAGTCCCTCCACTGCAACTATAGCTCTAGCCGCAAGCCTGGAGATTGGAGAATCCACCTTTGGACCCTGGGTCCCGCGCTTGACCACGTCAGGGGGAAAAGGATAACGTGTATCCTTAATACGTTTGGAGAAAACGCTTATCTGGTAAGCGTGGTGTTCCTGGACTGCTTCTCTGAAGTCAGCGTGGCCAGAAAAATACTCAATATACGTTTGAGCTACTGAAATGGGACTTCTCCTGCTGTGAAGCTGACTCCTCCGCTGGGGGAGCTGAGGGAGAAAGATCCAACATTCCATTGATGGACGCTATAGGATCATTCCTTATGGCGTCACCATCCGGTGTATCCGGATTGAGAGCGTTGTCAGGATCAAAGTCCTGATGAGCTACGTCTGCCTCATCATACAGAGAGCCTCCTGGGACCCCCCCCCGGAGCACCGATTTTATTCCCAATGAGGGTGGCCAGGGAGCAATGATCCAGATTGCCCATGGCCTGTCCGGACTGCAATCCCATTGCAACTCCATCCCTGTCCTTGGACAGGGTTGACAGGTGGTTCCTTTGGCCACGTCTAGTAGAGACCCCGGCTGACCAAGTGCTCCAGGGGAGCATTGCACACAATGGGGTTCAGTGCCGTGGAACAGTATCACATGCAGTAAAAACAGCATCGAAAGCCTGTGTTGCTTATATGCTGCTGCCGACTAGCCATCTAGGACATAGAGCCAAGAATGGCGACCGTACAATGCAATGTATAACATACAAGCATAAAGTACAAATGAACACTGCAGCACATGCAATACAAGCAGCATAGAAAGCCTGTGCCTTGGCACCCCTGCTTTTCTGCTGCTGTAGACTAGCCATCTAGGGGAATATAGCCCAGAATATCGACCATACAGTGCAATGTATAGCATACAAGCATAAGTACAAATGAACACTGCAACCCCTGCAATACAAGCAGCATAGAAAAAACCTGTGCCTCAGCACCCCTGCTTTTCTGCTGCTGTAGCCTAGTCATTCTAGGCGAAAATAGCCCAGACTAGCGATCGTACAGTGCAGTGTATAGCATACAAGCATAAATACACATGAACACTTCAGTACATGTAATACAAGCAGCATAGAAAGCCTGTGCCTTAGCACCCCTGCTTTCCTGCTGCTGATGTGTCGCCATCTAAGAGGGCATATAGCCAAAAATAGCGACCTATGCAGTATAAGCATAAAAAAACAAATGGACAAATGCGGTATTTAGTGGGGTCAGCACTTCAGGTGCCGCTTACCGCCCGCCTATAAGCGGGTGTGTGGTCGCCCTAGTCCTGTGCCTGGTTGCCCAGAGTCCGATCTCTCAGCTCGGACTGCAGGAATGGCTGCCGGCGTCCTTCTCCAGCTCGTGTGAGTAGGGGCGGGCCGTGGGCGTGCCCCCAAGTCAGAGCGGGAAACCGGCGTCCCACAGTGTCCAGTGAGAGGGCTGGAGCATGTAAATAAGGCTCCAGCCCTCGGCGCTGCTGATTGACAGGGTGGGGGCGGGAACGAAGCGGAGCTAGGCCGCAAAAGCCGGGGACTGGATTTATAAGCGCCGCCGCCGTAAAAGCGCGGTCGGCGCTAAGTCCCCGGCGCACTACAAGTCCCAGCCGCGCCGCCGCTCCCGGAGCGTCCGGCGCGGTAATTCCCCATACATAAAGTCACTCAGCTAGGCTGCAGTGACTGTAACCCTTTACTGTCCCCGGCGCACTAGCACACCCAGCAAGTCTGGAGTGTGCTGTGCCTGTGTGTACGGGGACACAGAGTACCTGAATGGTGCAGGGCCATGTCCCTGAACGGTACCCAGCTCCGTATCCAGCAGGTTCAATGGGTCTGTGGATGGAGCCCGGCCTCAGGGCTTTGGGGCCGGTAAGATCCCACTTCCTCAGAGCCCCTCAGGGGGATGTGGAAGGAAAGAAGGGAATTTTGTTACTTACCGTAAATTCCTTTTCTTCTAGCTCTTATTGGGAGACCCAGACGATTGGGGTATAGCTACTGCCTCCGGAGGCCACACAAAGCACTACACTAAAAAGTGCAAGGCCCCTCCCCTTCTGGCTATACCCCCCCGTGGTATCACGGGTTCTCCAGTTTTAGTGCCAAAGCAAGAAGGAGGAAAGCCAATAACTGGTTTAAACAAATTAACTCCGAGTAACATCGGAGAACTGAAAAACCGTTCAACATGAACAACATGTGTACCCGCAAACAACAAAAACATCCCGAAGGACAACAGGGCGGGTGCTGGGTCTCCCAATAAGAGCTAGAAGAAAAGGAATTTACGGTAAGTAACAAAATTCCCTTCTTCAGCGCTCTATTGGGAGACCCAGACGATTGGGACGTCCAAAAGCTGTCCCTGGGTGGGTAAAGAAATACCTCATGTTAGGGCTGCAAAACAGCCCTCCCCTACGGGGGTGTCACTGCCGCCTGCAGGACTCTTCTACCTAAGCTGGCATCCGCCGAAGCATAGGTATGCACCTGATAATGCTTGGTGAAAGTGTGCAGACTGTACCAGGTAGCTGCCTGGCACACTTGTTGAGCCGAAGCCTGGTGTCGTAATGCCCAGGACGCACCCACGGCTCTGGTTGAGTGGGCTTTTAGCCCTGAAGGAACCGGAAGCCCCGCAGAACGGTAGGCCTCTAGAATTGGTTCTTTGATCCATCGAGCCAGGGTGGCTTTAGAAGCCTGCAACCCCTTGCGCGGACAAGGACAAAAAGTGCATCGGAACGGCGCATGGGCGCCGTGCGGGAAATGTAGATTCTGAGTGCTCTCACCAGATCTAACAAACGTAAGTCCTTTTCATACCGGTGAACCGGATGAGGACAAAAGGAAGGCAAGGATATATCCTGATTAAGATGAAATGAGGATACGACCTTAGGGAGAAACTCCGGAATGGGGCGCAGCACTACCTTGTCCTGGTGGAACACCAGGAAGGGAGCCTTGGATGACAGAGCTGCCAGCTCAGACACTCGCCGAAGCGATGTGATCGCAACGAGAAACGCCACCTTCTGTGACAGGCGAGAAAGGAAACTTCCTTCAGAGGCTCGAAAGGCGGCTTCTGGAGAGCAACTAATACCCTGTTGAGATCCCATGGATCTAACGGCCGCTTGTACGGGGGTACGATATGACAGACCCCCTGTAGGAACGTGCGCACCTTAGAAAGACGTGCTAGACGCTTCTGAAAAAACACGGATAGTGCCGAGACTTCCCCCTTAAGGGAGCCGAGCGACAAGCCCTTTTCTAACCCCGATTGCAGGAAGGAAAGAAAAGTAGGCAATGCAAATGGCCAGGGAGACACTCCCTGAGCCGAGCACCAGGTTAAGAAAATCTTCCACGTTCTGTGGTAGATCGTAGCAGAGGTGGACTTCCTAGCCTGTTTCATGGTGGCAACGACCCCTTGGGATAATCCTGAAGACGCTAGGATCCAGGACTCAATGGCCACACAGTCAGGTTCAGGGCCGCAGAATTCCGATGGAAAAAACGGCCCTTGGGACAGTAAGACTGGCCGGCCTGGTAGTGACCACGGTCGGCCGACCGTGAGATGCCACAGATCCGGGTACCACGATCTCCTCGGCCAGTCTGGGGCGACGAGTATGACGCGGCTGCAATCGGATCTGATTTTTTGCGCAGTACTCTGGGCAAGAGTGCCAGAGGTGGAAACACATATGTGAGCCGGAACTGCGACCAATCTTGCACTAAGGCGTCTGCCGCCAGAGCTCTGTGATCGCGCGATCGTGCCATAAATGCCGGGACCTTGTTGTTGTGCCGAGACGCCATTAGGTCGACGTCCGGCACCCCCCAGCGGCGACAGATTTCCTGAAACACGCCCGGGTGAAGGGACCATTCCCCTGCATCCATACCCTGGCGACTGAGGAAGTCTGCTTCCCAGTTTTCTACGCCCGGGATGTGAACTGCGGATATGGTGGATGCTGTGTCCTCCACCCACATGAGGATTCGCCGGACTTCCTGGAAGGCTTGCCGACTGCGCGTCCCTCCTTGGTGGTTGATGTATGCCACCGCTGTGGAGTTGTCCGACTGGATTCGGATCTGCTCTCTTTCTAGCCACTGCTGGAAAGCTAGTAGGGTAAGATACCCTGCCCCGATTTCCAGAACATTGATCTGAAGGGTGGACTCCTGCTGAGTCCACGTCCCCTGAGCCCTGTGGCGGAGACAAACTGCTCCCCACCCTGACAGACTCGTATCTGTCGTGACCACTGCCCAGGATGGGGGTAGGAAGGATCTTCACTGTGACAATGAGGTGGGAATAAGCCACCATTGCAGAGAGTCCTTGGCCGTCTGGGAAAGGGAGACTTTCCTGTCCAGGGAGGTTGACTGCCCGTCCCATTGGCGGAGAATGTCCCCTTGCAGTTGGCGCAGATGAAACTGCGCAAAGGGAACTGCCTCCATGGCTGCCACCATCTTCCCTAGGAAGTGCATGAGGCGCCTTAAGAGGTGCGACTGGCCTTGAAGGAGAGACTGCACCTCTGTTTGCAGTGAACGCTGCTTGTTCAGCGGAAGCTTCACTATCGCTGATAGAGTGTGAAACTCCATGCCGAGATACGTTAGTGATTGAGTCGGTGACAGATTTGACCTTGCCAAATTGATGATCCACCCGAAAGTCTGGAGAGTCTCCAGCGTAACATTCAGGCTGCGTTGTCATGCCTCTTGAGAGGGTGCTTTGACGAGTAGATCGTCCAAGTAAGGGATCACCGGGTGTCCCTGAGAGTGCAAGACTGCTACCACTGCTGCCATGACCTTGGTGAACACCCGTGGGGCTGTCGCCAGACCGAATGGCAGGGCTACGAACTGAAGATGGTCGTCTCCTATCACAAAACGTAGAAAACGTTGGTGCTCCGTAGCAATTGGCACGTGGAGATAGGCATCTTTGATGTCTGTTGAGGCAAGGAAATCTCCTCGAGACATTGAAGTAATGACGGATCGGAGGGATTCCATCCGGAACCGCCTGGCGTTCGCATGCTTGTTGAGCAGTTTTAGGTCCAGAACAGGACGGAAGGAGCCGTCCTTTTTTGGAGCCACAAAGAGATTGGAGTACAAACCCTCGCCCTCGTTCCTGAGGGGGGACAGGGATCACCACTCCTTCTGCTCTTAGAGCGTCCACCGCCTGCAGCAGGGCATCTGCTCGGAGGGGAGGTGGGTCCGTTCTGAAGAATGGAGTCGGAAGACGAGAACAGAACACTGTCCTGTGCACGTGAGCACAATGTCCGTCACCCACCGGTCTGTGACCTGTGGCAGCTAAATGTCGCCAAAGGCGGGGGAGTCTGCCATCAACCGCGGATGCGGAGAGAGAGAGAGAGCTGAGAGACATGAGGAGACCGCCTTGGTAGCGGTTCCTCCGGCTGCCTTCCTTGGGCGTGATTGAGCCCGGCCGGAATCTGAGCCCGTCTGAGGTTTTGTAGCCCTTTTGCACGAGGACAATTGGGACCTGCCCGAGCTTGGGAAGGACCGAAACCTCGACTGTACTTTTAGGACAGCATTAATAGGGTAAGTCGCAGTGCAGACATTACGGGGTTACGGACGCCTCTGCGGTACAGATGTACATGTGCTCAAGGCCAGCTGCGCAAGAACAGCTGAAAAGGTTAGGTTGCCTATACGGCTGTGAATGCCGGAGCAACCGACACGCCGATAGCCTCCTAGACAGATTTCAACCAGAGTCCATCTGTCTGTGAATGGCATCTTTAATTGAAGCCCCATCTCCAGTGCAACTATGGCTCTAGACGCAAGCCTGGAGATTGGAGAATCCACCTTTGGACCCTAGGTCCAGCGCTTGACCACGTCAGGGGAAAAGGGATAACGTGTATCTTAAAAACGTTTGGAGAAGACGCTTATCTGGTAAGCGTGGTGTTTCTGGACTGCTTCTCTGAAGTCAGCGTGGCCAGAAAAATACTCAATATCCGTTTGAGATACTGAAAAGGGACTTCTCCTGCTGTGAAGCTGACTCCTCCACTGGGGGAGCTGAGGGAGAAAGATCCAACCTTCCATTGATGGACGCTATAGGATCATTCCGTATGGCGTTACCATCCGGTGTATCCGGATCGATAGCGATGTCAGGATCAAAGTCCTGGAGAGCTGCCTTATCATACAGAGAGTCCTCCTGGGACCCCCCCGTTCCAAATGAGGTTGGTCAGGAAGATTGCCCATGGCCTGACTGGACTGCAAATCTCTATCTTATGACAATATATCTGTCGAAACTGCAACTCCGTCCCTGTCCTTGGACAGGGATGACAGGTGGTTTCTTTGGCCACGACTAGTAGAGACCCCGGCAGACGAAGTGCTAGAGACCCCGGCAGACGAAGTGCTACAGGGGAGCATGCACACAATGGGACGGTGTCATGAACAGCATCCCATGTAGTAAAAACAGCACTGAAAATCTGTGTTGCTTTTTTGCCGCTGCCGACTAGCCATCTAGAAGTATATAGCCAAGATTGGTGACCGTACAGTGCAATGTATAGCATACAAGCATAAAGTACAAATGAACACTGCAGCACAAGCAATACAAGCAGCATAGAAGCCTGTGCCCTGGCACCTCTGCTCTTCTGCTGCTGTAGACTAATCATCTAGGGGAATATAGCCCAGAAGAGTGACCATACAGTGCAATGTATAGCATACAAGCACAAGTACAAATGCACACTGCAGCACAAGCAATACAAGCAGCATAGAAGCCTGTGCCCTGGCACCTCTGCTCTTCTGCTGCTGTAGACTAGTCATCTAGGGGAATATAGCCCAGAAGAGTGACCATACAGTGCAATGTATAGCATACAAGCACAAGTACAAATGCACACTGCAGCCCATGCAATACAAGCAGCATAGAAAAAAACCTGTGCCCCAGCACCCTTGGTTTTCTGCTGCTGTAGTCTAGCCATTCCAGGAGAATATAGCTAAGACTAGCGACTGTACAGTGCAATGTATAGCATACAAGTATAAACACAAATGAACACTTCAGTACGTGCAATACAAGCAGCCTAGAAAGCCTGTGCCTTAGCACACCTGCTTTCCTGCTGCTGATGTGTCGCTCTCCAAGCGGGCATATAGCGACCTATGCAGTTAAAATACACATGTACACACTGCAGTATATATTGGGGTCAGCACTATGTGTGTCGCTTACCGCCCGCCTATAAGCGGGTGTATGGTCGCCACCGTCCTGCCTGGTTGCCGAAAGTCCGAGCTCGGACTGCAGTAATGGCTGCCGGCGTCTTCCCCAGCTCGTGTGAGGAGGGGCGGGCCGTGGGTGTGCCCCAAGTCAGAGCGGGAATCCGGCGTCCGACAGTGTGCAGTGAGAGGGCTGGAGCATGTAAATAAAGCTCCAGCCCTCGGCGCTGCTGATTGCTCAGCGTCTGTCTCCTTCCCTGAGTGACAGGGAGGGGGCGGGAACGAAGCGGCACTAGGCCGCAGAAGCCGGGGACTGGATTTATAAGCGCCGCCGCCGTAAAAGCGCGGTCGGCGCCCAGTCCCCGGCGAACTACAAGTCCCAGCCGCGCCGCCGCTCCCGGAGCGTCCGGCGCGGTAGTTCCCAATACACAAAGTCACTCAGCAAAGCTGCAGTGACTGTAACCCTTTACTGTCCCCGGCGCACTAGCACACCCAGCAAGTCTGGAGTGTGCTGTGTCTGTGTGTCCGGGGACACAGAGTACCTGTAATGGTGCAGGGCCATGTCCCTGAACGGTACTCCAGCTCCGTATCCAGCAGGTTCAAATGGGTCTGTGGATGGAGCCCGGCGTCAGAGCTTTGAGGCCGGCAGGATCCCACTTCCACAGAGCCCCCCAGGGGGATGTGGAAGGAAAACAGCATGTGGGCTCCAGCCTCCGTACCAGCAATAGGTACCTCAACCTTACAACACCATCAACGGGTGAGAAGGGAGCATGCTGGGGGCCCTATATGGGCCCTCTTTTCTTCCATCCGAAATAGTCAGCAGCTACTGCTGACTAAAATCTGTGGAGCTATGCATGGATGTCTGACCTCCTTCGCACAAAGCTTGAAAACTGGAGAACCCGTGATACCACGGGGGGGTATAGCCAGAAGGGGAGGGGCCTTACACTTTTTAGTGTAATGCTTTGTGTGGCCTCCGGAGGCAGTAGCTATACACCCAATCGTAATCAATCGTCTGGGTCTCCCAATGGAGCGCCGAAGAAAGGGGCTTTGCACGACAACGCTGCTAGCTCAGACACTCTCCGAAGAGAAGTGACTGCTACTAGAAAAACCACTTTCTGCGAAAGGCGTGAGAGAGAAATATCCCTCATTGGCTCGAATGGTGGTTTCTGAAGAACCATCAGCACCCTGTTCAGATCCCAGGGTTCTAACGGCCGCTTGTAAGGAGGGACGATGTGACAAACCCCCTGCAGGAACGTGCGTACCTGTGGAAGTCTAGCTAGGCGCTTCTGGAAAAACACAGAGAGCGCTGAGACTTGTCCCTTAAGGGAGCCGAGCGACAAACCCTTTTCCAGTCCAGATTGAAGGAAGGACAGAAAAGTGGGCAAGGCAAAAGGCCAGGGAGAAAAACCCTGAGCAGAGCACCACGACAGGAAAATTTTCCACGTCCTGTGGTAGATCTTGGCGGACGTTGGTTTCCTAGCCTGTCTCATAGTGGCAATGACGTCTTGAGATAACCCTGAAGACGCTAGGATCCAGGACTCAATGGCCACACAGTCAGGTTGAGGGCCGCAGAATTCAGATGGAAAAACGGCCCTTGAGACAGCAAGTCTGGTCGGTCTGGTAGTGCCCACGGTTGGCCGACCGTGAGATGCCACAGATCCGGGTACCACGATCTCCTCGGCCAGTCTGGAGCGACGAGGATGACGCGGCGGCAGTCGGCCCTGATCTTGCGTAACACCCTGGGCAACAGTGCCAGCGGAGGAAACACATAAGGGAGCTGAAACTGCGACCAATCCTGAACTAAGGCGTCTGCCGCCATAGCTCTGGGATCTTGAGACCGTGCCATGAATGTCGGTACCTTGTTGTTGTGCCGGGACACCATGAGGTCGACGTCCGGAACCCCCCAGCGGCAACAGATCTCCTGAAACACGTCCGGGTGAAGGGACCATTCCCCTGCGTCCATGCCCTGGCGACTGAGATAATCTGCTTCCCAGTTTTCCACGCCCGGGATGTGAACTGCAGAGATGGTGGAGGCCGTGGCTTCCACCCACATCAATATCCGCCGGACTTCCTGGAAGGCTTGCCGACTGCGTGTGCCGCCTTGGTGGTTGATGTATGCCACCGCTGTGGAATTGTCCGACTGAATTCGGATCTGTTTGCCTTCCAGCCACTGCTGGAACGCTTTCAGGGCAAGATACACTGCCCGTATTTCCAGAACATTGATCTGAAGCGAGGACTCTTGCTGGGTCCACGTACCCTGAGCCCTGTGGTGGAGAAAAACCGCTCCCCACCCTGACAGACTCGCGTCCGTCGTGACCACCTCCCAGGATGGGGGTAGGAAGGATTTCCCCTTTGATAATGAAGTGGGAAGAAGCCACCACCGAAGGGAAGCTTTGGTCGCCTGAAAGAGGGAGACGTTCCTGTCGAGGGACGTCGGCTTCCTGCCCCATTTGCGTAGGATGTCCCATTGAAGAGGACGCAGGTGAAACTGCGCGAAAGGGACTGCCTCCATTGCTGCCACCATCTTCCCCAGGAAGTGCATGAGGCGCCTCAAGGGGTGTGACTGGCCTTGAAGGAGAGATTGTACCCCTTTCTGTAGTGAACGCTGCTTGATCAGCGGAAGCTTCACTATCGCTGAGAGGGTATGAAACTCCATGCCAAGATATGTCAGCGATTGGGCCGGTGTCAGATTTGACTTTGGAAAATTGATGATCCACCCGAAACTCTGGAGAGTGTCCAGAGTAGCGTCGAGGCTGTGTTGGCATGCCTCTTGAGAGGGTGCCTTGATCAGCAGATCGTCCAAGTAAGGGATCACAGAGTGACCCTGAGCGTGGAGGACCGCTACTACAGTAGCCATAACCGTGTTGAAAACCCGTGGGGCTGTTGCCAGGCCGAACGGCAGTGCCACGAACTGAAGGTGTTCGTCTCCTATGGCGAAGCGCAAGAAGCGCTGGTGCTCTGGAGCAATCGGTACGTGGAGATATGCATCCTTGATATCGATCGATGCAAGGAAATCTCCTTGGGACATTGAGGTGATGACGGAGCGGAGGGATTCCATCCGGAACCGCCTGGTCCTTACGTGTTTGTTGAGCAGTTTCAGGTCCAGGACAGGACGGAAAGACCCGTCCTTCTTTGGGACCACAAACAGGTTGGAGTAAAAACCGTGACCCTGTTGCTGAAGAGGAACAGGGACCACCACTCCTTCTGCCTTCAGAGTGCCCAGCGCCTGCAGAAGAGCCTCGGCTCGCTCGGGAGGCGGGGATGACCTGAAGAATCGAGTCGGGGGACGAGAGGTGAACTCTATCTTGTACCCGTGAGACAGAATGTCTCTCACCCAACGGTCTTTTACCCGTGGCAGCCAGGTGTCGCAAAAGCGGGAAAGCCTGCCACCGACCGAGGATGCGGATTGAGGAGGCCGAAAGTCATGAGGAAGCCGCTTTGGTAGCGGCACCCCCGGTGGTCTTTTTAGGACGTGACTTAGACCGCCATGAATCAGAGTTCCTTTGATCTTTCTGATCTGTTGGGGTATGTTCGGTTTGGGCTGGGGTAAGGATGTATCCTTCCCCTTGGATTGTTTGATGATTTCATCCAAACGCTCGCCAAACAATCGGTCGCCAGAAATTGGCAAACTGGTTAAGCGCTTTTTGGAAGCAGAATCTGCCTTCCATTCCCGTAGCCACAAGGCCCTGCGGAGTACCACCGAATTGGCGGATGCAACCGCCGTACGGCTCGCAGAGTCCAGGACAGCATTAATAGCGTAAGCCGCAAATGCCGACGTCTGAGTGGTTATGGACGCCACCTGCGGCGCGGACGTGCGCGTGGCTGCGTCAATTTTCGCTTGACCTGCTGTGATAGCTTGTAGCGCCCATACGGCTGCGAATGCTGGGGCAAAAGAAGCGCCGATAGCTTCATAGATGGATTTCAACCAGAGCTCCATCTGCCTGTCAGTGGCATCTTTGAGTGAAGCCCCATCTTCCACTGCAAGTATGGATCTAGCCGCCAGTCTGGAGATTGGAGGATCCACTTTGGGACACTGAGTCCAACCTTTGACCACGTCAGGGGGAAAGGGATAACGTGAATCCTTAAGGCGCTTAGAAAAACGCTTATCTGGACAATCATGGTGATTCTGGACTGCCTCTCTGAAATCAGAGTGGTCCAGAAACATACTCTGTGTACGCTTGGGAAACCTGAAAGGGAATTTCTCCTGCTGAGAAGCTGACTCCTCCACCGGAGGAGCTGAGGGAGAAATATCCAACATTTGATTGATGGACGCAATAAGATCGTTCACTATGGCGTCACCATCAGGAGTATCAAGGTTGAGAGCGGCCTCAGGATCAGAATCCTGATCAGCTGTCTCCGCGTCATCAACCAGATATTCCCCCCGCAGAGACCCTGAACAATATGAAGATGTCGAGGGAATTGCCAACCGAGCTCGCTTAGTCGGTCTGGGGCTGGGGTCTGTGTCAGAACCCTCAGCCAGGTATCTATGAGAATCCCCGGGGGGACATTGTTGGTCCAACTGAGGGGGGCCAGGGAACAATGATTCAACAGTGTCCCTGTGCTGAGATACCGGTCTGGACTGCAAGGCTTCTAGTATCTTAGCCATAGTCTCAGAGAGTTTATCCGTAAAGACTGCAAACTCCGTCCCTGTCACCTGGATAGTGTTAGCAGGTGGTTCCCCCTGGGCCCCCCCTTAAACATGGCAGCGGCGGTCAGCGCGGTCGTCCCCAAACACAAACACACTCAGCGACGCTGAGTGTGTAATGGCACATTTAACCCGGTCAGCGCCGCGGTCCCCGGTGCACTAGCACACCCAGCAATGCTGGAGTGTTGCTGTGCGCGGTCCCCACGGGGACACAGAGTACCTTAAAGTAGCAGGGCCATGTCCCTGAACGATACCCGGCTCCTATCCAGCAGGCTCCGCATGAGTTGTGGATGAAGCACGGTCCCCGTGCCTGGAGACCGATAGGATCCCACTTCACCCAGAGCCCTAAGGGGAATGGGGAAGGAAAAACAGCATGTGGGCTCCAGCCTCCGTACCCGCAATGGATACCTCAACCTTAACAACACCGCCGACAAGAGTGGGGTGAGAAGGGAGCATGCTGGGGGCCCTATATGGGCCCACTTTTCTTCCATCCGACATAGTCAGCAGCTGCTGCTGACTAATCTGTGGAGCTGTGCTGTGCATGTCTGCCTCCTTCGCACAAAGCAAAAAACTCAGGAGCCCGTGGGAGCACGGGGGGTGTATAGGCAGAAGGGGAGGGGCGTTACACTTTTAGTGTAATACTTTGTGCGGCCTCCGGAGGCATAGCCTATACACCCAATTGTCTGGGTCTCCCAATGGAGCGACAAAGAAAGCCAGAAATGTTTTGGTAGCCCAGATAAAACAGCCCAAATTTGCACGAAAAAAAAAAAAAACGAAAAAAAAAAAAAAACACACCACACAAACGTCAGGTTGTTTAGAAGCAAACACGAGCATTTATGTGGTCAGTACTGCATTGCATTACACCGGGAAAGACATACCGGATTCCTTCACCCCCTTGGATTTTTCTTCCTCTATAACCTCCATATTCTCGGTTTCATGCATGTCGTCATCCCCACCGAATCCGGTGTCCGGACTGCTGGCCAGCTTCTCCTCCTCCTCGTTGTGCAGATGTAGAGATTCCTCCTTTCCGCTCATTTCCATGACGGCCGCTATCATTTCATCATCGTTCATTTCATCAAAGCTTGTATCAGTCAGATCTGGACATTTCTATAAAAACACATGATATGAAGACGTTCCCGTCACCAATTCTAGAGAGATTTTGCTTCTTCTACAGATTTCCATTTCACTTTGTCCGTTCTCACCTTGTCGGGGTCTTCAGACGACTGATCTTTGATTGCACCGATTATTGCCTTCTGGTTTACGCCGCTTCTCTTCAGGACCTCGTCCTCACTCTCAGAGTCTAAGTAAATGGTTATGTTGCTGGTGGATTTAAGGCTTTGTTTCCTGCATCAGTGGGAAAAGAATAAAGCTTCAGTTTAGTTACCCTGATAATTCGGACGGTCAGAACACCAGCGAAGTAATATAGATCAGACATACAAGATCTAAAAGGGATTGTCCAGCAAATCTTTACACAAATAATCGTGGCTGTTTCCCATCCCCTGTCTATAGCTTGTGTGGTATGGCAGATCAGCTGTATAGGCGCAGTTTCTGGCATTTTTTTTGGAACAGGTTTCCTCCTCTATCCACTCCGCATTATGAGCATACACCATTTATAAACCTGAGGATTATTCCGTGGTAATTATTTTTTTCGTTTATGCATAAAACGTTTGAATTCCTAAGAATCGATACACAAGACCCCAATCCCTTTAAGGCCACGTCAGTGATTTGTGGCTGCTGGACGGGAGCAATGAAAGCTTTCTTCTTCCTGACCACTTTCGTGGCTCTTGCTTTGATTAGCCGGCGTGGCACAACATAATGTGTGTCACAAGGTAACAATGATGTCGCGCCACACCAGCTAATGATAGAAACACAGGTATACCGGCAGGCAGGCGACAGCTCGCAGGCGTCCAAACCAGAGACCACAGATCCCTTACGTGGTAGTCCAGGCCCTGCAAATCGATTGACACAACTTTAGTACATTGTGAGCTCCCCCTAGTGGTGGCTGCAAGAAGCTAAAATCATCACTTAAAGCGGTCGTCTGATCTTGCTTTTCAGAGGAGCAGTGTTCCCCGCTTGCTGTAAGGGGGTTCATTCATGATGAAAGACCGGTGGCATTTCCAAAATACGTGCACACTCCCATGCTACAATCAAAAGCAGTTTTGCCTCTGCAGCATTGGATTACTGCAGGGGCACAGAAGCTTCAGATCTGAAAAGCTTTATTACAAAGACCCTGTAAGAACTGCACTCCGTGTCTAGGAGACGGGCACCTCCAGGGGTGACTGCAACCCTGGCAATGAGCTATTCAATTAAAAACACCGTCCATCCTAGAGCACAGAGAGGATTTGCAATGTTGCTGGTTTTAAACTTTAATTTTAACCAAACATTGTCCTACCTCACAGCGGCTGAGCCAATGCTAAAGGAATTCACCATCTGTGACGTTTTTAGTGGTCGGGAATTCCTGCAAAAGAAAAAAAAAATTACTATTAGGAAGTAAATAAATCAATCATTCTTATATAAAAATGTAAAAACTACGCCCTCGTTCTTTCCAGCTCTGCTATAACTTAATTAGATGCAGAAGCTTATGACGTCCGTGTAGAAATAATGATCCAAGTTAATAAGTCAAGACAAAAGACAGACAGACAAGCAAAACTAATACGTACGCCACTGCTTGTGCGCTGCAGCAAAGGGGCACGGGGGGCCGTGTGCTCTCTGTACAGTGGGACGACAAAGTGAGGTACCGGGGAATGATCACTCGCTGGCCAACCTTGTTACTGAGAGACAGCGACACGTTGAAGCTGTATCGTTTAAGGTGAAGAATTAAAACCCTAAAAAATAAATAAATAAATAAAATTAAAAAATACAGATCAAAACAGTATAAAACACTATTAGGGTCACTCAGGTTTGATTTACCCCTTACCTGGGCAAGCGGCTGAATTTGTGTATTACAACGGCAGACTTTCCGTTGCATTTCTCACAGGAATATTCAAGATTTTCCTTCTATAAAATCAAGGTAATAAAATTATATCCATATTATACGTCATCACTTATACACGCGACCACCAACGATTCAGAAATCTTTTGTATGGAGTGGTGGGATTGTTTTGTGCTGAGGCTGAGGGATACACAGTAGTCTCAATTAAAGGTATACACAGACCCTATGGCGGCACTCGTCCCCGGCAAAGCTGATCTGGATCTATTTAATACAGGGAGCCACATTGCCGATGCCGCTATTCACTATATTGTGCTTATTAAGAGCTGAGGACAGGACAAGCCGCTTCTGTCTGCTCCACAGGGTTACTTACTGTCTGACATTCAGGGGCTTTATACCATCATTAAACATTTACAAGGTTCGGGATTTAAGCCCCAAACACAGCAGGTGGTCAATATCAAGAACCAGAGTACAGACTTTAGAAAGCATGGAAATTTATCCCCTTAAAGTCCCGATATCAGAATTTTCACTCCGCAAACTCACCCGGAAAAAGAGGTCAAGTGAATCCTGTATAGACCTGCAGGGAAGCAGTTTCTTTCTCCGGGGAAGGTCGATGGACAGATCATTAAACTGCTCCCGCTTCATGACCTTTTCACCACATCTGGGCACAATACAGAAGACGTTATTAACATGCACTTTTTGGGAACATCCCGAAAACAGTTGTGACTGATGTGGTTTTGCACTCACGTTTTACATATGATTGAATGTTGAGCCTCAAACTCAAAATTGCAAATGACAGGACAAGTAAAGCTGTGGGCCGCAGCAACGTCGACACCGGCTCTGCCTCCGGTTCGGTCATCTTCTGAAGACGGATCGGTCTGCCATTTTTTATTCAGCTTGCCCATGTCTTCCTTCAGCTGATCAAGGCACTGGCTCAAAAATTCATGCGCGTCCTGAAAAGATCATCACATTCATTTACTACTATTGTGAACTAGGAAATCTGCTTGATTGTGGAGAGGAAATGAGAAAACTGACAGATGGAGTCAGCAGCAGCAACACACACACACACCGGATTTTTAGCTTTATAAGATGCACCGGATTATAAGACACACCCCAAATCCAGAGGAAAAAAAAAGGGGAACAAAAAAATATGGGGTCCGTCTTATAATCCAGTGGTGTCTTACCAGAGGAGTGGCGGCAGCGGTGGTGGAGCGGGGGGTTCACAGGAGTCAGGGGCAGTGGTGGAGTAGGGCGATGCTGCGTGCATGCATAGATTGAGCCATCGGCTCAATGACAAGCCAAGAACTCATTTGTGCGGGCATCTTTTTCTTTAAGTCCACTCCAGGGAGATAAATAGGCAGGAGGAGGCACGCCGACTCCATGAGCCATTATTTGAAGCACACACCGCCGCCATTTTCAGAATGCCCATGTCTCACAGCCCGCAGCACAGCGCACCACCTGCAGCATCTCCGCAGCCACCTGTAACCCAGCTGTCACTTAAAAAAATTATTCCATTATCTGAACTGATGGTACATCACTACAATGTTCCATCACTGACTTTTTGGGACAGCACTTAGCAAAGTTCACCAGCAATAAAGAAAATTAAGGGTGATGCAACCCAGATATCTGTCCACACCCTCTACTTCATAATTTCCTCTGGTCACACACTGTATAAGGGACCTTCATTATGACTCCATTGTAGTGAACAGGGTCGGTTGCACAGCAGGTGGCCACAGTGTCACTGAAAACCCTTAGGGGTACTTTGCACGCTGCGACATCGCAAGCCGATGGTAGCGATGCAGAGCGCGACAGTACCCACCCCCGTCGCAGCTGCGATATCTTGTGATAGCTGCCGTAGCGAACATTATCGCTACGGCAGCTTCACACGCACTTAGCTGCCCTGCGACGTCGCTCTGGCCGGCGACCCGCCTCCTTCCTAAGGGGGCATGTCGTTCGGCGTCACACGGCAGCCGGCCAATAGAAGTGGAGGGGCGGAGATGAGCGGGATGAAAACATCCCGCCCACCTCCTTCCTTCCGCATAGCCGGTGGAGGCAGGTAAGGAGATGTTCCTCGCTCCTGCGGCTTCACACACAGCGATGTGTGCTACCGCAGAAACGAGGAACATCGTATCTCCTGATGTAGCGACATTATGGAAATGTCCGACACTGCACAGATCACAGATTTACGCTTTTGCGATCGTTTATCGGCGCATCTATGCTTTACATGTTGCGACGTCGTTACCGGCGCCGGATGTGCGTCACTTTCGATTTGTCCCCGACGATATCGCAGTAGCGATGTCGCAACGTGCAAAGTACCCCTTGGATGGGAACGCAGTACAAAATCCGTATCCCTTCACTAACAAGAGTGGTGCGTATCCCAAAAAACAATTTCCTATTATATCCCCCCTAATATCTCTTCACTTAAGAGAAAAGAAAATTCCTTTAAGGAAGCAAACAAGATTTTGAAGCATTTTTTTTTTTTTTTTTTTTTACCTGAGCCAAAAAAAAAATAGGCCAGACCTTTTCTAGATTTTTACTCACTCCCTTTAGGGCTTCAAAATAGTTCTCTAATAATGTAGCACAATCCAGTAACTATTCGGGCTGCTTTCACAACTAAGCTACGTTGCACCGGTGCCATTTTCTCCAGAGGACTTACATTCTGCATGTAACCTGAAAAGCGCTCGGCTGTGGCGGAGATGGCGCTCTTCACCCTCTTCAGCAGATCTTTCTTCATTTCAGCGCTGCAAACATCTTTCTTGGCCAACAGAAAAGCAAAGCGTCTGCAACAAAGCAGCAATTTAAGAAATAGAAGAAAGATTGCTTACAAACAGTGGGGTTTTTTGTTTCTTTTTATTATTAATAACAGAAGCCGGATCATACCTGATTAATGCATTTAGTGGAATTTTCTTGTAAGGGATGCCTTGCTTAAGCAAATCATTTGCAAAAGGCTGCAGGGAAAACAGTGATTGCAGGATGGAGTTCATGTAGCAGGTATTTCCCAAGTTGGAGAAACTGCAGGTAGGACGAGACTATGATTACTAAAAGTGAAAAATGCAGTGACAAACAGCAATATACTGTACAGATACTGTATGTCCTGGTGATTGAGGGGGCACAGGACCACCACCTCTGGGTGTTTAACATAATCAACCAATAGCCATCGCAGCATTTAGAAGGCTGTGAGGGGGGGGTGGGGGGGGAGGGGAGCAATATTACCCCCATTAAAAAAATGCTGCAAAGTTAAGGGTTAAATTACACGCTCATTTTCTGAATACTGAATGCAAGGTGCTGCATTATATAAGGACATTCTGGGATCGTGACATCAAAATATACCGACCCCTGCAACTGCTGGGGCTGTGGGTGCGTGGAGAGGACCCTCTGCTTGTTCCAGCCGGCGTAGTCTTGGTTTGGTCGCAGTTTCTTCACTGATAAGGGGCTCGGCGGTGTTGGAAGAATAAGACTTCTTTTGGCTGTTGGGGTCTGGGTAGATCCAGGGGTCCTACGTATAAAACAAATGTGTGAATCATGTGTGTACAATGGGCATGCTGCAGGTAAACACTAATGGATCAGTTACCTCCCTATTCTACACTGGTGCATTAAAAGTAGTGAGCAGCATCAGCCCCTCCACTTCCGTACACATCCTGGGAAGTGTTAAGTCACAGGAACATGTTTTTTGTTTTTGAGGCTGTCTAAACCTGGGATTTATCTTATAGTAAATTGTGTCCTATAGTCTGAAAAATACGTAATTTTTTTTTTTTTATAAGAAAAGAAGGGAATTTTGTTTACTTACCGTAAATTCCTTTTCTTCTAGCTCCTATTGGGAGACCCAGACAATTGGGTGTATAGCTTCTGCCTCCGGAGGCCACACAAAGTATTACACTTTAAAAAGTGTAACCCCTCCCCTCTGCTATACACCCTCCCGTGCATCAGGAGCTCCTCAGTTTTGGTGCAAAAGCAGGAAGGAGGAAACTTATAAATTGGTCTAAGGTAAATTCAATCCGAAGGATGTTCGGAGAACTGCAAACCATGAACCAAAAGAACAATTCAACATGAACAACATGTGTACACAAAAGAACAACAGCCCGAAGGGAACAGGGGCGGGAGCTGGGTCTCCCAATAGGAGCTAGAAGAAAAGGAATTTACGGTAAGTAAACAAAATTCCCTTCTTCTTTGTCGCTCCATTGGGAGACCCAGACAATTGGGACGTCCAAGAGCAGTCCCTGGGTGGGTAAAAGAATACCCCGATAAAAAGAGCCGACAACGGCCCCCTCTTACAGGTGGGAAACCGCCCCCTGGAGGACTCGCCTACCTAGACGGACATCCGCCGAGCATAGGTATGCACCTGATAGTGTTTCGTGAGAGTGTGCAGACTAGACCAGGTAGCCGCCTGACACACCTGCTGAGCCGTAGCCTGGTGCAGTAACGCCCAGGACGCACCCACGGCTCTGGTAGAATGGACTTTCAGCCCTGAAGGAATCGGAAGCCCAGAAGAACGGTAGGCTTCAACAATCGGTTCCCTGATCCACCGAGCCAAGGTTGACTTGGAAGCCTGCGACCCCTTACGCTGGCCAGCGAAAAGAACAAAGAGCGCATCAGAACGGCGCAGTGGCGCCGTGCGAGACACGTAGATCCGGATTGCTCTCACTAGATCTAACAAATGCAAATCCTTTTCACATTGGTGAATTGGATGAGGGCAAAATGAAGGTAAGGAGATCTCCTGATTGAGATGAAAAGGGGACACCACTTTGGGGAGAAAGTCCGGGACCGGACGCAGAACCACCTTATCCTGGTGAAATACCAGGAAGGGGGCGTTGCATGACAGCGCTGCTAGCTCACTCTCCGAAGTGATGTGACTGCCACTAGGAAGGCCACCTTCTGCGAAAGGCGTGATAGAGAGACATCCCGCAGCGGCTCAAAAGGTGGTCTCTGAAGAGCCCGTAGAACCCTGTTGAGATCCCAGGGTTCCAGCGGCCGCTTGTAAGGTGGGACTATGTGGCAAACTCCCTGCAGGAACGTGCGGACCTGCGGAAGCCTGGCTAGACGCTTTTGAAAAAACACGGAAAGCGCCGATACTTGTCCCTTGAGAGAGCCGAGAGACAAACCCTTGTCCATTCCAGATTGAAGGAAGGAAAGAAACGTGGGTAAGGCAAACGGCCAGGGGGTAAAACCCTTATCAGGGCACCAGGCTAAGAAGATCCTCCAAGCCCTGTGATAGATCTTGGCGGACGTTGGTTTCCTGGCCTGTCTCATAGTGGCAATGACCTCTTGAGATAACCCTGAGGACGCTAGGAGCCAGGACTCAATGGCCACACAGTCAGGTTGAGGGCCGCAGAATTCAGATGGAAAAGAAGGGAATTTTGTTTACTTACCGTAAATTCCTTTTCTTCTAGCTCCAATTGGGAGACCCAGACAATTGGGTGTATAGCTATGCCTCCGGAGGCCACACACAGTATTACACTAAAAGTGTAAAGCCCCTCCCCTTCAGCCTATACACCCCCCGTGCTGCTACGGGCTCATCAGTTTTGGTGCAAAAGCCAGAAGGAGGAAAAAATTATAAACTGGTTTAAAGTAAATTCAATCCGAAGGAATATCGGAGAACTGAAACCATTTAACATGAACAACATGTGTTATACAAAAACAGGGGCGGGTGCTGGGTCTCCCAATTGGAGCTAGAAGAAAAGGAATTTACGGTAAGTAAACAAAATTCCCTTTTTCTTTGTCGCTCCTAATTGGGAGACCCAGACAATTGGGACGTCCAAAAGCAGTCCCTGGGTGGGTAAATAATACCTCATAATAGAGCCGTAACGGCTCCGTCCTACAGGTGGGCAACTGCCGCCTGAAGGACTCGCCTACCTAGGCTGGCATCTGCCGAAGCATAGGTATGCACCTGATAGTGTTTCGTGAAAGTGTGCAGGCTCGACCAGGTAGCTGCCTGACACACCTGCTGAGCCGTAGCCTGGTGTCGCAAGGCCCAGGACGCTCCCACGGCCCTGGTAGAATGGGCCTTCAGTCCTGAGGGAACCGGAAGCCCCGAGGAACGGTAAGCTTCGAGAATTAGTTCCTTGATCCACCGAGCCAGGGTTGATTTGGAAGCTTGTGTCCCTTTACGCTGGCCAGCGACAAGGACAAAGAGTGCATCGGAGCGGCGCAGGGTCGCCGTACGAGAAATGTAGAGTCTGAGTGCTCTCACTAGATCTAACAAGTGCAAATCCTTTTCACATTGGTGAACTGGATGAGGACAAAACGAGGGTAAGGAGATGTCCTGATTGAGATGAAAAGGGGATACCACCTTAGGGAGGAAATCTTGGCGGACGTTTGTTTCCTAGCCTGTCTCATAGTGGCAATGACCTCTTGAGATAATCCTGAAGACGCTAGGATCCAGGACTCAATGGCCACACAGTCAGGTTGAGGGCCGCAGAATTCAGATGGAAAAACGGCCCTTGAGATAGCAAATCTGGTCGGTCTGGCAGTGCCCACGGTTGGCCGACCGTGAGATGCCACAGATCCGGGTACCACGACCTCCTCGGCCAGTCTGGAGCGACGAGGATGGCGCGGCGGAAGCCCGGCCCTTATCTTGCGTAACACTCTGGGCAACAGAGCCAGAGGAGGAAACACATAAGGAAGCTGAAACTGCGACCAATCCTGAACTAAGGCGTCTGCCGCCAGAGCTCTGTGATCTTGAGATCGAGCCATGAATGTTGGGACCTTGTTGTTGTGCCGTGACGCCATTAGGTCGACGTCCGGCATCCCCCAGCGGCAACAGATCTCCTGAAACACGTCCGGGTGAAGGGACCATTCCCCTGCGTCCATGCCCTGGCGACTGAGAAAGTCTGCTTCCCAGTTTTCTACGCCCGGGATGTGAACTGCGGATATGGTGGATGCTGTGGCTTCCACCCACAGCAGAATCCTCCGGACTTCCTGGAAGGCTTGCCGACTGCGTGTTCCTCATTGGTGGTTGATGTAAGCCACCGCTGTGGAGTTGTCCGACTGAATTCGGATCTGCTTGCCTTCCAGCCACTGCTGGAACGCTTTTAGGGCAAGATACACTGCCCTGATCTCCAGAACATTGATCTGAAGTGAGGACTCTTGCTGAGTCCACGTACCCTGAGCCCTGTGGTGGAGAAAAACTGCTCCCCACCCTGACAGGCTCGCGTCCGTCGTGACCACCGCCCAGGATGGGGGTAGGAAGGATTTCCCCTTCGATAATGAGGTGGGAAGAAGCCACCACCGAAGGGAAGCTTTGGTTGCTTGAGAGAGGGGGACGTTCCTGTCTAGGGACGTCGGCCTCCTGTCCCACTTGCGTAGGATGTCCCATTGAAGAGGACGCAGGTGAAACTGCGCGAAAGGGACTGCTTCCATTGCTGCCACCATCTTCCCCAGGAAGTGCATGAGGCGCCTCAAGGGGTGTGACCGACCTTGAAGGAGAGATTGTACCCCTGTCTGTAGTGAACGCTGTTTGTCCAGCGGAAGCTTCACTATCGCTGGAAGAGTATGAAACTCCATGCCAAGATATGTCAGTGATTGGACCGGTGTCAGATTTGACTTTGGAAAATTGATGATCCACCCGAAACTCTGGAGAATCCCCAGAGTAACGTTGAGGCTGTGTTGGCATGCCTCTTGAGAGGGTGCCTTGACCAGCAGATCGTCTAAGTAAGGTATTGTGGCGCCCCTGACCTGGTCAGGCACCACTGAGTACTGCACCCATGCTGGGGACAGTACAATACAGGTAATCCAGAAGGCTGACCGAGGTGTGACTACACAGGCGCATAGTGATCAGGTCTCACACATGTACCTTTGAGAGGACCCCTGGGGATCCCAGGAGGGGGCAAAGCCTTCACCTCCACTGGAATAGTGGAGGGGGTAAAAAGCCTCCATCTCCACTCAAGGGGTGTGGTAGGAGAGCCTGGTTGCTAGGTGGCGTAGGCAAGAACAGGAGAGGAGGGGCAGTGAGCCGGTTCAGTGTGCAGTTCAGGGGGAGCAGACGTCAGGAGCAGACCCCGGGGGCTGTTGCAGTCTGACAGCGTCCGCGCAGTGGCTACCGACGGGGGAGAACGGTCACCTAGGAGTGCTACCCGAAATCCATCTTCAGCTAAAGAGAGAGCACGGAGTGGGAAGTAAGGAGACTGCTAGGGAGTACCAGGCCCAAACGGGTAGTAGGTCCCAGTGCAGGGATAGATCCACCTTTCCTTGCCAAACCTGCTTGAGGGGGCACTTCATACCCCCAAGATCACACTACAAAGTCCGCAGCCACGTCGCCACAGTTAGGGCCCATAGTTCACAGGAGGCAAGCAGCTGGAGTGTCCTGGCCCAGGCTACAAGCAAACGGACAAAACGAAGGGGAGAGAGGCTTCAGCAACTTCCCTGGGTGACCCCCATAGGGACTAAAAGTCGGGGTTACCCCAAAACGCAAAGGGCTAAGGAAGGCGAGTCGGTAGTCACCCTCATCAGTCAGCCTGAAGGACACCTGGTTCCAACCTGGTTCATCCCAGCTTCGCCCGGGTTACTCACTCTGCCACCTTCTGTGAGTAAAAACCCTGAAAGACATCCTGCTTGTGTGGAGTTATTCTGCGCCTTGTGGTTCTACACCTTTACACAGGGCCCTGGGGCTTGCCTCACTCTCAGGAGGCTATTACAACCGACTGCACCCACCATCAGCCCCAGGCATCCCTTAATCTGCAGTGGCGGTCCCCACTGACCGCAATTCTGAGAGTGGCGTCACGACAAATAGAAGATTTCCTACCGGTGACAGGATCCAGCTGCGTGGAGTCCCTGAAGGTAATGCACCGACACTGCATCAGCGGGGCTTCACAGTATCACTGAGTGACCCTGAGAGTGGAGGACCGTAACTACTGTAGCCATGACCTTGGTGAAAACCCTTGGGGCTGTCGCCAGGCCGAACGGCAGTGCCGTGAACTGAAGGTGTTCGTCTCCTATGGCGAAGCGCAAGAAGCGCTGATGCTCTGGAGCAATTGGTACGTGGAGATAAGCATCCTTGATATCGATCGATGCTAGGAAATCTCCTTGGGACATTGAGGCGATGACGGAGCGGAGGGATTCCATCCGGAACCGCCTGGTCCTTACGTGTTTGTTGAGCAGTTTTAGGTCCAAAACAGGACGGAAGGACCCGTCCTTCTTTGGAACCACAAACAGGTTGGAGTAGAAACCGTGACCCTGTTGCTGAAGAGGAACCGGGACCACCACTCCTTCTGCCTTCAGAATGCCCACCGCCTGCAGAAGAGCCTCGGCTCGCTCGGGAGGCGGAGATGTTCTGAAGAATCGAGTCGGAGGACGAGAGCTGAACTCTATCCTGTAACCGTGAGACAAAATGTCTCTCACCCAACGGTCTTTTACTTGTGGCAGCCAGGTGTCGCAAAAGCGGGAGAGCCTGCCACCGACCGAGGATGCGGTGTGAGGAGGCCGTAAGTCATGAGGAAGCCGCCTTGGTAGCGGCACCTCCGGCGGTCTTTTTAGGGCGTGATTTAGACCGCCATGCGTCGGAGTTCCTCTGATCCTTCTGAGGCCTTTTGGACGAGGAGAATTGGGACCTGCCCGTACCCCGAAAGGACCGAAACCTCAACTGTCCCCTCCTCTGTTGGGGTGTTTTTGGTTTGGCCTGGGGTAAGGATGTTTCCTTTCCCTTGGATTGTTTGATGATTTCATCCAATCTCTCACCAAACAAACGGTCGCCAGAAAATGGCAATCCAGTGAAGCACTTTTTGGAAGCCGAATCTGCCTTCCATTCCCGCAGCCACAAGGCCCTGCGTATTGCCACCGAATTGACGGCTGCAACCGCCGTACGGGTCGCAGAGTCCAGGACAGCATTAATAGCGTAGGACGCAAATGCCGACGTTTGAGAGGTTATGGACGCCACCTGCGGCGCAGACGTATGTGTGAGTGCGTCAATTTGCGCCTGACCAGCTGAGATAGCTTGGAGTGCCCATACGGCTGCGAATGCTGGAGCAAAAGACGCGCCGATAGCTTCATAGATGGATTTCAGCCAGAGCTCCATCTGTCTGTTAGTGGCATCCTTGAGTGAAGCTCCATCTTCCACTGCAACTATGGATCTAGCCGCCAGTCTGGAGATTGGAGGATCCACCTTGGGACACTGAGCCCAACCCTTGACCACGTCAGGGGGAAAAGGGTAACGTGTATCCTTAAGGCGCTTGGAAAAACGCTTATCTGGATAAGCTCGGTGTTTCTGGACTGCCTCTCTAAAGTCAGAGTGATCCAGAAACATACTCTTTGTACGCTTGGGAAACCTGAAACGGAATTTCTCCTGCTGAGAAGCTGACTCCTCCACAGGAGGAGCTGAGGGAGAAATATTCAACATTTCATTGATGGACGCAATAACATCATTCACTATGGCATCCCCATCAGGAGTATCAAGGTTGAGAGCGGCTTCAGGATCAGAATCCTGATCAGCTACCTCCGCTTCATCATACAGAGAGTCCTCTCGCTGAGACCCTGAACATTGTGATGATGTCGAGGGAATTTCATAGCGAGCTCGCTTAGTCGGTCTGGGGCTGCGGTCCGTGTCAGAGACCTCACCCTGGGATCCATGAGACACCCCGGGAAGACATTGCTGTTCCAACTGAGGGGAACCAGGGGGCAATGATTCCACAGTGCCCATGGCTTGAGATGCCGGCCTGGACTGCAAGGCTTCTAATATCTTAGCCATAGTCTCAGAAAGTCTTTCAGTAAAAACTGCAAACTCCGTCCCTGTCACCTGGACAGTGTTAACAGGTGGTTCTCCCTGGGCCACCCTTAGCAGAGGCTCCGGCTGAGAAAGTGCCACAGGGGCCGAGCATTGCACACAATGAGGGTCAGTGGAACCTGCCGGCAGTATAGCCGTACATGCTGCACAGGCAGCATAGTAAGTCAGTGCTTTGGCACCCTTGCTATTTGTGGACGACATGCTGTTGTCTCCTCTGAGCAATACAGGAGGGTATATAGCCACAAATCAACAGTGCACCATACATTGTAAAGTATAGACTATAATCATATAAACTATAAATACACTTCTGCACTAGTGGGGCCAGCACCTCAGGTGCTGATTACCGCCTGCGCAAAGCGGCTGTGTGGGCACCAGAATTCCTGCCTGGGTCTCCCTGAGCTTGTCTCTCCTCTCCAGCGTTAGCAGAGCTGAGAGGAATGGCTGCCAGCGTCCTGAGGAGAGGAGGGGGCCGTGGGCGTGACCCAGAAAAGTGCGGGAACTGGTGCCCCACTGTGCAGAGTGAGGGGGGTGGAGTATGCAAAGCATGCTCCAGCCCTCAGTGCTGCCGACCTGTACAGCGTCCCGCCCTTCCCCTGACTGGCAGGGCTGGGGGCGGGAAGAAAGACACAAACACACTCAGCAACGCTGAAGTGTATAGTGGCACAAATGCAGCCAGCGCTGCTGTCCCCGGTGCACTAGCACACCCAGCAATGCTGGAGTGTTGCTGTGCGCGGTCCCCACGGGGACACAGAGTACCTCCAAGTAGCAGGGCCATGTCCCTGAACGATACTCGGCTCCTATCCAGCAGGGTCCTCAGGAGCTGTGGATGGAGCACGGTCTCCTGTGCCTGGAGACCGAAAGGATCCCACTTCACCCAGAGCCCTAATTGAGGGATGGGGAAGGAAAGCAGCATGTGGGCTCCAGCCTCCGTAACCGCAATGGATACCTTAACCTTAACAACACCGCCGACAAGAGTGGGGTGAGAAGGGAGCATGCTGGGGGCCCTGTTATGGGCCCTCTTTTCTTCCATCCGACATAGTCAGCAGCTGCTGCTGACTAAGCTGTGGAGCTATGCGTGGATGTCTGCCTCCTTCGCACAAAGCATAAAAACTGATGAGCCCGTAGCAGCACGGGGGGTGTATAGGCTGAAGGGGAGGGGCGTTACACTTTTAGTGTAATACTTTGTGTGGCCTCCGGAGGCATAGCTATACACCCAATTGTCTGGGTCTCCCAATTAGGAGCGACAAAGAAATTAATGTCTGCAAAATCTGCTGCATGTGAAGGTACTATAGAATCAATTCACAGGACTTTTGTCCATCGGCCACGGTCAGTAATCTGAGACTACCGGACGGGAGGGCCTGTTGATCTTTCCTACATCCAGGAATTCCCGGTTCTTCTTGGTTAGCTGGCCTGTCTCAACATTGTGGTGCAACGCACACACAAATGCAGCGTTTCACCAGCCTGGCTAACCAAATGAAGAGCTGGGAATGCCCAGGAGATAAAAGGAGAGCCACAGGCCTTCTGTACGGCGCTCAGAGCTCCAACCTGTGGCTGATGGACCAGAGCCCTGAGAATAGCTTCTCTCATCAATAGACAGATACACTCAAGATGATGAAAGATTCATTAGACAGTGAGAAATACCTCTCTGGATATGAATTTCCGGAAGAATAATCTTTTTGAGTCAATCGGCTGCTGTAAAAGGATGAAGACTGTAGCGGCGTTAAACCTTCATAAAAAGAAAAAAAAAAAAAAAAACAAAAACAGCAAATTAGGAATCCACATCCAGCTAGACGTAACTACAGACATGTCTTTTTTTGTGTTTTCTTCTACTCTAATTTTTAATGGTCAACAACTGCATTTTAATTAAAACATTAAGTCAAAAATTGACAATTCTAAAGAAAAAAAAAAGGCAAAACCTCTCTGCAGTGAAGTGTAAAAACTAACTTTGCAAACATGAAGTAATTTTACATTAGAGGTTAATTAAAAATGTCCTATTTTTTTCTGCAGACCTACAGTACATAGTAAAAACACAGACCTGGACGATTTTCTTCCGCCTGCTTCACATTCAGCTGCTTCTCTCGGCTGCTGTTAAGAAATTTGCGGCTGGGATCACTTAATGTTTTGTTGGTGCTGCAAAGAGACAGATAAAAAAAAGATACGAGTATATTAGCTGGTTGAAACCTAAACCAAAAAAAAGGGGCAAGCTCGCCGACTTGAAGGTGAGGACAAATGACCGTGCAAACAAAACCTCCAATCCTGTAAGCGGCAAACAGAATTCGTGCAGTTGTGTCACACGAGCTGGAGGAGAATGGAGATTTTCTAAGATGTTCAAATAGATGGTGAGAAACCAAAATATCCAGGAAAGAAGCTGTCACACATGACCTAACACGGACTTGTCCTGGGTGTCCGCACCCAGCCTGTCCTGACTATTTTACTCCCCAGCGCTCCCAGTATTCATTGATTATGTTTGCATCTGACATGAAACGTTTACTATACAGCTACCAAACGAAAAAACATTTCATTTCTTAAAAGGGAACCAATCACCAGGATTTTCCTATATAACCTAAAGCCAGTGCTATACTGGCACTATCAGGCTGATTCTATACATACAGTGCTATACTGGCACTATCAGGCTGATTCTATACATACAGTGCTATACTGGCACTATCAGGCTGATTCTATACATACAGTGCTATACTGGCGCTATCAGGCTGATTCTATACATACAGTGCTATACTGGCACTATCAGGCTGATTCGATACATACAGTGCTATACTGGCACTATCAGGCTGATTCGATACATACAGTGCTATACTGGCGCTATCAGGCTGATTCTATACATACAGAGCTATACTGGCACTATCAGGCTGATTCTATACATACAGTGCTATACTGGCACTATCAGGCTGATTCTATACATACAGTGCTATACTGGCACTATCAGGCTGATTCTATACATACAGTGCTATACTGGCGCTATCAGGCTGATTCTATACATACAGTGCTATACTGGCACTATCAGGCTGATTCTATACATACAGTGTTGGCACTATCAGGCTGATTCTATACATACAGTGCTATACTGGCACTATCAGGCTGATTCTATACATACAGTGCTATACTGGCGCTATCAGGCTGATTCTATACATACAGTGCTATACTGGCACTATCAGGCTGATTCTATACATACAGTGTTGGCACTATCAGGCTGATTCTATACATACAGTGCTATACTGGCACTATCAGGCTGATTCTATACATACAGTGCTATACTGGCACTATCAGGCTGATTCGATACATACAGTGCTATACTGGCACTATCAGGCTGATTCTATACATACAGTGCTATACTGGCACTATCACAGAGAAAGTTAGAGACGGGTTTTCATATGCCGCGCCAATGACCACCATTCAGAAGATCAGATTAATGTATCTTAGTTTTTTGACCTGTGCAAAAATAAAGGTCAAAAAAAGAGAGAATTTTGTTACTTACCGTAAATTCTTTTTCTTATAGTTCCGTATTGGGAGACCCAGACATTGGGTGTTTAGCTTCTGCCTCCGGAGGACACACAAAGTACTACACTAAAAAGTGTAGCTCCTCCCTCTGAGCTTATACACCCCCTGGTAGCCAGTCCTAGCCAGTTTAGTGCAAAAGCTGAAGGAGAATAGCCACCCACAAGTAGAACCGAGCAAGAACCGGAACAACCGGAGACTCTGTCCACGACAACAGCCGGTGATAACACACGGAACAAGAAAATTGCCAACAGGGAGGGTGCTGGGTCTCCCAATACGGAACTATAAGAAAAAGAATTTACGGTAAGTAACAAAATTCTCTTTTCTCTATCGCTTTCATTGGGGGACACAGGACCATGGGGTGTATGCTGCTGTGACTAGGAGGCTGACACTAAGTGAACATAAAAAGAGTTAGCTCCTCCCTGGCAGTGTACACCCCGAGCCGGAGGCGGTACTATGCCAGTTTTTTGCTTAGTGTCGTAGGAGGCTGAAGTGGGCCCATATCTCTGTGGGCCAACCTCAGCCTAGGCTATTGAGTTTTTTTCGGGCTATACGGCGCCGCTCAGCATTCTCATCGTTCTACGTTTTTTGTCTCTTCTGCAGGGTTAAAGACCCTGCTTCAGAGAGAACTCTCGCCCCAGGGTTGCCTGAGGGCTCGAGACGCCAAGCCCTATCCCCCTCTGGCCCCATGGTACTACCCCAGGGGTTGATTGGGGACCGAGATTAATATTTGATTTAAGGGCACACACTCCCCGTCGACCCCCATGGTACCATCCCAGGGGGTGTTTCTGGTGGAGGTGAAGAGGATTCCCTGAGGATGTCAGACTGTCAACAGCGCAGGAGCGCTCACATCAAGTGGTCCTCTGTCACCAGGCCTCCTCCAGCGTTCACCTGATACCCTGGGCCCAGGCTGAGGTTCTGGCACTGCAGCGCTGCACAGTCTCCATCACGGCCCCTCGGATGATGGAGATGGAGGAGATGGAGATGGAGGAGATGGAGATGGAGGAGATGGAGATGGAGGAGATGGAGATGGAGGAGATGGAGATGGAGGAGATGGAGATGGAGGAGATGGAGATGGAGGAGATGGAGATGATGGAGATGGAGGAGATGGAGGAGATGGAGATGGAGGAGATGGAGATGGAGGAGATGGAGGAGATGGAGATGGAGATGGAGGAGATGGAGGAGATGGAGATGGAGATGGAGGAGATGGAGATGGAGGAGATGGAGATGGAGGAGATGGAGATGGAGGAGATGGAGATGGAGGAGATGGAGGAGATGGAGATGGAGGAGATGGAGATGGAGGAGATGGAGATGGAGGAGATGGAGATGGAGGAGATGGAGAAGATGGAGGAGATGGAGAAGATGATGGAGATGGAGGAGATGGAGGAGATGGAGATGGAGGAGATGGAGATGGAGGAGATGGAGGAGATGGAGAAGATGGAGAAGATGGAGATGGAGGAGATGGAGGAGATGGAGATGGAGGAGATGGAGATGGAGGAGATGGAGATGGAGGAGATGGAGAAGATGATGGAGATGGAGGAGATTATGGAGATGGAGATGGAGGAGATGGAGATGGAGGAGATGATGGAGATGAAGATGGAGGAGATGGAGATGATGGAGATGGAGGAGATGGAGATGGAGGAGATGGAGATGGAGAAGATGAAGATGGAGGAGATGAAGATGGAGGAGATGGAGATGGAGGAGATGGAGATGGAGGAGATGATGGAGATGAAGATGGAGGAGATGGAGATGATGGAGATGGAGGAGATGGAGGAGATGGAGATGGAGGAGATGGAGAAGATGATGGAGATGGAGGAGATTATGGAGATGGAGATGGAGGAGATGGAGATGGAGGAGATGATGGAGATGAAGATGGAGGAGATGGAGATGATGGAGATGGAGGAGATGGAGGAGATGGAGATGGAGGAGATGGAGATGGAGAAGATGAAGATGGAGGAGATGAAGATGGAGGAGATGGAGAAGATGATGGAGATGGAGGAGATTATGGAGATGGAGATGGAGGAGATGGAGATGGAGGAGATGATGGAGATGAAGATGGAGGAGATGGAGATGATGGAGATGGAGGAGATGGAGGAGATGGAGATGGAGGAGATGGAGATGGAGAAGATGAAGATGGAGGAGATGAAGATGGAGGAGATGGAGATGGAGGAGATGGAGATGGAGGAGATGATGGAGATGAAGATGGAGGAGATGGAGATGATGGAGATGGAGGAGATGGAGGAGATGGAGATGGAGATGGAGGAGATGGAGATGGAGAAGATGAAGATGGAGGAGATGAAGATGGAGGAGATGGAGATGGAGGAGATGATGGAGATGGAGGAGATGGAGATGGAGGAGATGGAGAAGATGGAGAAGATGATGGAGATGGAGGAGATGGAGATGGAGGAGATGGAGGAGATGGAGAAGATGATGGAGATGATGGAGATGGAGGAGATGGAGATGGAGATGGAGGAGATGATGGAGATGGAGGAGATGGAGGAGATGGAGGAGATGATGGAGATGGAGGAGATGGAGGAGATTATGGAGATGGAGGAGATGGAGATGGAGGAGATGGAGAAGATGGAGATGGAGGAGATGGAGATGGAGATGGGAGGAGGGAGGAGGGAGGAGAAGAAGAAGAAGAAGAGGCAAAAGCGCGCGTTTTTCTCTTACCAACGGCTCACCTCAGCACAGGCAGGCCGGTGAGCAACAGCATCTTTTCTCTGCGGCTACCTCCAGCTACTCTGAGGCCCCTGCTGACCCGGGAAGGACACAGGCCAGGGTGAGTGCTGCTCCTCATTAGGACCAGCGACACTTTGTACTTTTTTGTTTTTTTTCTTCCAATTTTCTCCTGTCTCCTCCCTAGTGTCTCTAGTAGGAGCCCTAAGCAGCCATGCCTAACTCTAAGTCGTCCCGATCCAAACAGGCCCCCTTCATAATGCATTTTGCGTGCTCATCCTGCAACGAAAAATTCTCCCAAGGCCAGGCTACCTCCCTCTGCGCAGCTTGCACTCCCGATCCGCAGCCCACGCAGATTGCCCCAGACGCCGCCAGCCCCCCCCGTCCACACCGCTACTGCAGCAGTGCAGGACGCATCGGGCCCCAATGCGCCCCCTCCCCCGGAGTGGCTGACTTCTCTCTCCCAGTCGGTGGATTCTCTGTCAAGAGCGTCCTTGACCATCGCGCAAGCTTTGCAGTCACTCCCTACGCTCAGCCATGCCACACAGGTCCAGCCGCCGCAGGACAACAGTTGTGCTGACCCTGACCTGGCTGCTGGAGCGCGGAAGCGAACCCGCACGGTCTCGTCTTCCAATTCCTCCCAGAGGTCTCTCTCCCCTCCAAGACCCGAGCGCCACTCATCTCCGTGACCATCCGATCTCTCCGGAGAAGAGTCAAATGCAGCCTCACTGCTGGACTCGGACCAGGCAGCTGATGTCAGGCGTATGGTGGACAGCCTGGTCTACGCAGTGAATAAGACGCTGAAGCTACAGCCGGACTCTGCCACCGCCCAGAGCTCACAGGTATCTTTCAAACGTGTTAAGCGTGTCCACAGGTCTTTCTGCGATCATCCGGAATTCGCTGAGATCCTCTGCAAGCACAGACAGCAACCGGACAAGACGTTCAACAACGGTAAGTCGATTGACTTACACAATCCCTTCCCCGAGGATCTTAGGAAGGAATGGGCAGGCTCACCGGTGGTCGACCCCCCGGTCTCCCGACTGTCCTCGCATACGGTTCTCTCTCTGCCACAGGGGACATCGCTCCGTGACGCCACGGACCGAAACATTGAGAGATTCGCCCGTTCGGCTTTCGAGGCAGCAGGCGCTGCCCTGTCGCCGGCTTTCGCCACCGTCTGGGTAGCGAAGGCCATGGTGACATGGGCCGACACCCTCCGCAGAGGCCTTCGCTCACAGGATGGCGATCCCGAGCTAGTCAACATGGCAGCGCAGATTGTCCTAGCGGGCGAGTATATCATTAACGCATCTCTGGCGTCTGCCAACTGCGCAGCACAACCGGCCAGCAACATGGTGGCAATCCGCCGGGCGGTCTGGCTCAGAGCCTGGAATGCAGACGCAGCTTCAAAGAAATCCCTTACCGCCCTCCCATTTGCAGGAGACCGACTGTTCGGGGACAGGCTCAAATCAGATCATCGCCGAGGCTACGGGAGGAAAGAGCACTTCCCTTCCCCAGCTGAGGCCAAGACGTATCCCGCGCCGCCAGCCAACCTCAGGTTTTCGACCTTTTCGCAGCTTCAGTTCCACTACACAGCCTAGGAGGAACAGATCCCCACAGAGAAACAGGAAGAACCCGTCCTTCAAAACAAATCCGTCCTGGCGTCCTAGATCACGCCAGCCAGCCAAACCAGCATCTAGATCTCAGCGATACTCCTCCAAATGACTCGTGGTCAGCGCGGACCAGGTGGGGGGGCGCCTGTCTATTTTCCAACACGTCTGGCTGCCCTTGATCACAGACGCTTGGGTCAGAGAAATTTTAGTCTCGGGATACAAGAGAGAGTTCTCATCAATGCCCCCAAGTCGGTTTTTTCTTTCCCATCTTCCCGAGTCAGACGCGCGAGCTCGCCCTTTTTTTTCACGCCATCGAAACTCTCGCCGCTCAGGGGTCGTGGTGCCGGTCCCAGACTCGGAACTGTTCAGGGGAGTCTACTCAAACCTCTTCGTTGTCCCCAAAAAGGACGGCACTGTGCGTCCCGTTCTCGACCTCAAGGTCCTCAACAGGTACGTCAGACCCAGAAAATTTCGCATGGAGTCCCTCCGATCGGTCATTGCCTCCATAGAGGTCGGCGAATTCCTCACCTCTCTGGACATACAGGATGCATATCTTCACATGCCGATTGCACATCAACACCAGAAATTCCTGCTCTTTGCCGTGGCAGACGATCATTATCAGTTTACTGCCCTACTTTTCGGCCTTGCGTCTGCGCCCCGAGTATTCACGAAAGTCATGGCTGCTGCCATGTCGATCCTGCACTCCAGGAGTTCTGGTGATTCCATACCTGGACGACTTGCTGATCAAGGGGTCATCTTTCAACGACTGCCGTCTAAGTGTCCAGGTTACCATCGATACTCTGTCCCGGCTCGGTTGGATCATCAATCGGAAGAAGTCCTCTCGGACCCCGGCCCGTCGGATCACATTCCTCGGCATGGAGTTCGATACCATCCAAGGACGTGTGTCCCTTCCACAGGAAAAGATTGCCTCCCTCCAGAGAGATGTCCAGACCCTCCACCGCTACAGAGCGGTGTCCATACGATTCGGTATGAGGGCGCTAGGTCGGATGGTGGCGGCAATAGAGGCGGTCCCGTTCGCCCGCTTTCATCTTCGTCCTCTTCAGCTATCTCTGCTGCACAATTGGGACAAGTCGCTATTCACCCTGGATCGCAAGATAAAGTTGTCCCCGGAAGTCCGCCGCTCTCTGCTCTGGTGGACCAACAGCCTAAATCTCTCCAAAGGAATGTCATTCGTACCGGTATACTGGCAGACAGTCACCACCGATGCCAGACTTCTAGGCTGGGGAGCGGTGTTCCATCATCACACGGCTCACGGTCAGTGGTCCTCCCGGGAAAGCCGACTCCCGATCAACGTTTTGGAGATCAGAGCAGTCCTTCGAGCCCTGCAAGCCTTTCAGCGCCTTATACAGGGGTCTCCAATCAGAATACAGTCGGGCAACGCCACGGCGGTGGCATACAATCACCAGGGCGGCACGAGGAGCGTCATGGCAATGAGAGAGGTGAAGAAGATCATACAGTGGACAGAGTCGCACAACTCCAGGATCTCCGCGGTACATATCCCCGGCGTGGAAAATTGGGCGGCCGACTATCTCAGCAGACAGGGTCTGGCGTCGGGCGAATGGTCTCTCAACAGAGACGTTTTCGGACAGATCTGCCACAGATGGGGGACTCCGGATGTGGACCTGATGGCATCGCGGTTCAACAATCAAGTCCCACAGTTCATATCTCGCTCCCACGACAAGCAGGCGCTAGGAGTCGACGCCCTCATTCTTCCGTGGAATCACTTCAGACTACCGTTCATCTTTCCGCCGCTGCCACTGATCCCAAGAGTCCTCAAGAAAATCAAGGCAGAGGGCATTCCGGTGATTCTCATCGCCCCAGAATGGCCCAGGCGAGCATGGTTCGCAGAACTCGCACAGCTCATCGCGGACACCCCATGGCGACATCCGGATCGGCCGGACCTGCTGTCTCAAGGTCCGCTCTTCCATCAGAATTCAGGGGTTCTCAATTTGACGGCATGGCTCTTGAATCCTGGCTGTTAGCCCAGTCAGGCTTTGCTCCAGGAGTGATTCAGACTATGATTAGGGCTCGAAAGCCTTCATCTTCGAAGATCTACTACCGCACCTGGAAGGCCTTTTTTCAGTGGTGCAAAGTCAACGGAAATCTCTCCCCGCTAGTTCTGTCACTACCGACGCTACTGGCGTTCCTTCAGGCAGGGTTGCAAGCGGGTCTCTCGCTGGCAACCATCAAGGGGCAGGTTTCGGCTTTGTCTGTTCTTTTCCAACGAAATCTAGCATCACGTCCGCAGGTCAAGACGTTCATCCAAGGAGTCGCTCATCTGAATCCGCCCTATCGGGCTCCGCTAGAGCCATGGGATCTCAATCTGGTTTTAGGATCCCTCCAACTGGCTCCATTTGAACCACTCAAAGAATCTTCAGTCTCACACTTATCCTGGAAAGTGATCTTTTTGGTGGCGGTCACTTCAATCAGGAGAACGTCTGAACTGGCAGCTCTTTCGTGCCGTTCACCTTTTCTTGTTTTTTCACCAGGACAAGGTTGTCCTGCGCCCGTCTCCGGAGTTCCTGCCGAAGGTAGTGTCTCCTTTTCACCTGAATGAGGATATCGTGCTTCCATCTTTTTGTCCGGCACCCACTCGCTCCTTGGAAAGGTCACTACACACTCTGGACTTAGTACGAGCGCTCAGGATTTACGTCTCAAGAACTGCGCCTTTCCGAAATTCAGACAACCTGTTCATCCTGCCTTCTCGTCCCAAGAAGGGCATGCCGGCATCCAAGGCTGCCATTGCCAGATGGACCAGGTCAGCCATTTCGGAGTCCTACCGAATCAGGGACAAGTCCCCTCCGAGAGGAGTAAGAGCCCATTCCACCCGTGCACTTGGGGCGTCTTGGGCAATCAGACACCAGGCTTCAGCCGAGCAAGTCTGCAAAGCCGCAACGTGGTCCAGTCTTCATACCTTCTCCAGGTTTTACAAGGTCCACACCCAGGCATCAGCAGATGCCTGCCTTGGGAGAAAGGTTTTGCAGACGGCCGTCGCACACCTCTAAAAAGGTAGTAAACATGTGTACAGAGCGTTCCTACAGAATTTGTGCTTCGTTTTGGATCTGTAGGACGGCTTATGTACCAACCCAGGGACTGCTTTTGGACGTCCCATGGTCCTGTGTCCCCCAATGAAAGCGATAGAGAAAGAAGGATTTTTGTGTACTCACCGTAAAATCTCTTTCGCTGAGTCTTCATTGGGGGACACAGCACCCACCCCGTTTGGATTGTGAGGTCTTCATTTACCGGATGTTTCCCGATGTTGTTTGCAGGTCACCTTTGTTTCCATCCGGCTATTATATATATACGTGCCATAAGGCACGGTGTGTTTTTCACCACACATTTTTCTCGTGTATTACATTGTTTAGTTATGGTTGTTCAGGTCTCTCCTACTACTGCTTTTGCACAAAACTGGCATAGTCCCGCCTCCGGCTCGGGGTGTACACTGCCAGGGAGGAGCTAACTCTTTATGTTCACTTAAAGTCAGCCTCCTAGTCACAGCAGCATACACCCCATGGTCCTGTGTCCCCCAATGAAGACTCAGAGAAAGATTTTACGGTGAGTACACAAAAATCCTTCTTTTCTTTATCGTTCCTTTGGGAGACCCAGACCATGGGACGTTCCAAAGCTGTCCCTGGGTGGGAATAAACAGAAAAAACTAAGAAGTAGGCGGAGCCTAACTTCACAAGTGGGCGACAGCCGCCTGAAGGATGCGTCTGCCCAAGCTCGCATCTGCCGAAGCATGAGCATGCACTTGGTAGTGCTTCGAAAAGGTATGCAGGCTAGTCCAAGTGGCAGCCTGACAGACTTGTTGAGCCGTAGCCTGGTGCCTAAAAGCCCAAGAGGCACCGAAAGCTCTGGTCGAGTGTGCTTTGATCCCCGGCGGGGGAGGCACCTGAGTACTCTGGTAGGCGTCCGAAATGGTCGACCTAATCCAACGGGACAAGGTCGGCTTAGAAGCAGAGAGGCCCTTACGCCGACCTGTGGTTAGCACAAAAAGAGAGGTGCACCGCCTAAGCGCAGCGGTGCGAGCCACATAAATCCGGAGAGCACGCACCAGATCTAGAGTATGCAGCGCTTTCTCAAAGCGATGAACAGGGGCCGGACAGAAGGAAGGCAAGGAAATATCCTGGTTAAGGTGGAAGGGAGAGACCACCTTAGGAAGAAAGTCCGGGGTCGGACGGAGAACTACCTTGTCTTGGTGAAAAACCAAAAAAGGTGACTCCGAGGAGAGCGCAGCCAAATCAGAGACTCTCCTGAGGGAAGTAATGGCAACTAGAAAGGCCACCTTTTGAGAAAGACGATACAATGAAACCTCCCTAAGAGGCTCAAAGGGGGGTTTCTGCAATACCGTGAGGACCAAGTTAAGGTCCCAGGGATCCAAGGGCCGCCGATAAGGCGGAATGATGTGAGACGCACCTTGCATGAAGGTGCGGATCTGAGCCAGCCGGGCGAGATGCCGCTGGAACAGCACTGAGAGCTGAGACTTGTCCCTTGAGAGTTGAGGGACAATCCTAGCTGCAGACCGGACTGTAAAAAAGACAGAAGGGTCGGCAACGAGAATGGCCAAGGAGAATGGCCGGAAGAGCGACACTTGACGGAGGAAGACTTACGGGCCCGAGTCATAGTGGAGATGACTTCAGGAGGAATACCAGAAGCCGTCAAAATCCAGGACTCAAGAGCCACGCCGTCAATTTGAGTGCCGCAGAATTCGGGCGGAAAAGAAGGGAATTTTGTTTACTTACCGTAAATTCCTTTTCTTCTAGCTCTAATTGGGAGACCCAGACAATTGGGTGTATAGCTACTGTCTCCGGAGGCCACACAAAGTATTACACTTAAAAGTGTAAGGCCCCTCCCCTTCTGCCTATACACCCCCCGTGGGATCACGGGTTCCTCAGTTTTAGTGCCAAAGCAAGAAGGAGGAAAGCCAATAAACTGGTTTAAACAAATTCATTCCGAAGGAATATCGGAGAACTGAAACCATTCAACATGAACAACATGTGTATACAAAAAAACAGGGGCGGGTGCTGGGTCTCCCAATTAGAGCTAGAAGAAAAGGAATTTACGGTAAGTAAACAAAATTCCCTTCTTCTTTGTCGCTCTATTGGGAGACCCAGACAATTGGGATGTCCAAAAGCAATCCCTGGGTGGGTAAAATAATACCGCGTGATAGGGCCGTAAAACGGCCCTTTTCTACAGGTGGGCAATCGCCGCCTGAAGGACTTGTCTACCTAGGCTGGCGTCCGCCGAAGCATAGGTATGCACCTGATAATGCTTAGTAAAAGTGTGCAGACTCGACCAGGTAGCCGCCTGGCACACCTGCTGAGCCGTAGCCTGGTGCCGTAATGCCCAGGACGCACCCACGGCTCTGGTAGAATGGGCCTTCAGCCCTGAGGGAACCGGAAGTCCAGCAGAACGGTAGGCTTCAACAATTGGTTCCTTGATCCACCTAGCCAGGGTGGATTTGGAAGCTTGCGACCCTTTACGCTGACCAGCGACAAGGACAAAGAGTGCATCCGAGCGGCGCAGAGGCGCCGTGCGGGAAATGTAGATCCTGAGTGCTCTCACCAGATCCAACAAATGCAAATCCTTTTCACATTGATGAACTGGATGAGGACACAAAGAAGGCAAGGAGATATCCTGATTGAGATGGAAAGGGGATACCACCTTAGGGAGAAACTCCGGAATCGGGCGCAGAACCACCTTGTCCTGGTGAATGACCAGGAAGGGAGATTTGCATGACAGCGCTGCTAGCTCGGACACTCTCCGAAGAGACGTGACCGCTACTAGAAAAACCACTTTCTGTGAAAGGCGAGAAAGGGAAACATCTCTCATAGGCTCGAAAGGCGGCTTCTGGAGAGCAATTAGAACCCTGTTCAGATCCCAAGGCTCTAACGGCCGCTTGTAAGGAGGGACGATATGACAAACCCCTTGCAGGAACGTGCGTACCTGAGGAAGTCGTGCTAGGCGCTTCTGAAAAAATACAGATAGCGCTGAGACTTGTCCCTTGAGGGAGCCGAGCGACAAACCTTTTTCCAAACCGGATTGCAGGAAGGAAAGAAAAGTAGGCAATGCAAATGGCAAGGGAGAAACTCCCTGAGCAGCGCACCAAGATAAGAATATCTTCCACGTCTTGTGGTAGATCTTGGCGGAGGTTGGTTTTCTAGCCTGCCTCATGGTGGCAATGACTTCTTGAGATAATCCTGAATACGCTAGGATCCAGGACTCAATGGCCACACAGTCAGGTTCAGGGCCGCAGAATTCCGACGGAAAAACGGCCCTTGAGACAGCAAGTCTGGTCGGTCTGGTAGTGCCCACGGTTGGCCTACTGCGAGGTGCCACAGATCCGGGTACCACGACCTCCTTGGCCAGTCTGGAGCGACGAGAATGGCGCGGCGGCAGTCCGACCTGATCTTGCGCAGCACTCTGGGCAACAGCGCCAGAGGTGGGAACACATAAGGAAGCCGGAACTGCGACCAATCCTGAACTAAGGCGTCCGCCGCCAGAGCTCGGTGATCGTGAGACCGTGCCATGAAAACCGGGACCTTGTTGTTGTGCCGAGACGCCATCAGGTCGACGTCCGGCATCCCCCAGCGGCGACAGATCTCCTGAAAAACATCCGGGTGAAGAGACCATTCCCCTGCGTCCATACCCTGGCGACTGAGGAAGTCTGCTTCCCAGTTGTCCACGCCTGGGATGTGAACTGTGGATATGGTGGATGCCGTGTCTTCCACCCACGTCAGAATCCGCCGGACTTCCTGGAAGGCTTGCCGACTGCGAGTTCCTCCTTGGTGGTTGATGTATGCCACCGCTGTGGAGTTGTCCGACTGAATTCGGATCTGCTTGCCTTCCAGCCACTGCTGGAAGGCTTGTAGGGCAAGATACACTGCTCTGATTTCCAGAACATTGATCTGAAGGGTGGACTCCTGCTGAGTCCACGTACCTTGAGCCCTGTGATGGAGAAAAACTGCTCCCCACCCTGATAGACTCGCGTCTGTCGTAACCACCGCCCAGGATGGGGGTAGGAAGGACTTTCCTTTTGACAATGAGGTGGGAAGAAGCCACCACCGAAGGGACTCCTTGGCCGCCTGAGAAAGGGAGACGTTCCTGTCGAGGGACTTCGACTTCCCGTCCCATTGGCGGAGAATGTCCCATTGTAGTGGACGCAGATGAAACTGCGCGAAAGGGACTGCCTCCATTGCTGCTACCATCTTCCCTAGGAAGTGCATGAGGCGTCTCAAGGGGTGTGACTGGCCTTGAAGGAGAGATTGCACCCCTGTCTGTAGTGAACGCTGTTTGACCAGCGGAAGCTTCACTATCGCTGAGAGAGTATGAAACTCCATGCCAAGATATGTTAGCGATTGGGTCGGGGTTAGATTTGACTTGGAAAAGTTGATGATCCACCCAAAACTCTGGAGAGTTTCCAGCGCAACGTTCAGGCTGTGTTGGCATGCCTCTTGAGAGGGCGCCTTGACCAGCAGATCGTCTAAGTAAGGGATCACAGAGTGTCCCTGAGAGTGAAGGACTGCTACTACTGCTGCCATGACCTTGGTGAAGACCCGTGGGGCTGTCGCCAGACCGAAAGGCAGGGCTACGAACTGAAGGTGTTCGTCTCCTAAAATGAAGCGTAGAAAACGCTGATGCTCTGGAGCAATCGGTACGTGGAGATAAGCATCCTTGATGTCTATTGATGCTAGGAAATCTCCTTGAGACATTGCGGCGATGACGGAGCGGAGGGATTCCATCCGGAACCGTCTGGTTTGCACGTGCTTGTTGAGAAGTTTTAGGTCCAGAACGGGGCGGAAAGACCCGTCCTTTTTTGGTACCACAAACAAATTGGAGTAAAAACCGTGACCTTGCTCCTGAAGAGGAACAGGGGTCACCACTCCTTCTGCCTTTAGAGTGCACACCGCCTGCAGAAGAGCATCGGCTCGGTCGGGCGGTGGAGAAGTTCTGAAGAATCGAGTTGGAGGACGAGAACTGAACTCTATCCTGTACCCGTGGGACAGAATGTCTCTCACCCAACGGTCTTGGACCTGTGGCAGCCAAATGTCGCCAAAGCGGGAGAGCCTGCCACCGACCGAGGATGCGGAGAGAGGAGGCCGAAAGTCATGAGGAAGCCGCCTTGGTAGCGGGTCTTCCGGCTGTCTTTTTTGGGCGTGACTGAGCCCGCCAAGAATCTGAGCTCCTCTGATCCTTTTGAGTCCTTTTGGACGAGGAGAATTGGGACCTGCCCGAGCCTCGAAAGGACCGAAACCCCGACTGTCCCCTCTGTTGGGGTTTGTTTTGTCTGGGTTGAGGTAAGGATGAATCCTTACCCTTGGACTGTTTAATGATTTCGTCCAATCTCTCACCAAACAGTCTGTCACCAGAAAATGGTAAACTGGTTAAGCACTTTTTGGAAGCAGAATCTGCCTTCCATTCCCTTAACCACAATGCTCTGCGTAAAACCACGGAGTTGGCGGACGCCACTGCCGTACGGCTCGTAGAGTCCAGGACAGCATTGATAGCGTAAGACGCAAATGCCGTCATTTGAGAGGTTAAGGACGCTACTTGCGGAACAGATGTACGCGTGACAGTGTCAATCTGCGCAAGACCAGCTGAAATAGCTTGGAGTGCCCATACAGCTGCGAATGCAGGAGCAAACGACGCGCCGATAGCTTCATAGATGGATTTCAACCAGAGCTCCATCTGTCTGTCAGTGGCATCTTTAAGTGAAGCCCCATCTTCCACTGCAACTATGGATCTAGCCGCAAGCCTGGAGATTGGAGGATCCACCTTTGGACACTGGGTCCAGCTCTTGACCACGTCAGGGGGAAAGGGATAACGTGTATCCTTAAGACGTTTGGAGAAACGCTTGTCTGGATGAGTATGGTGTTTCTGAACTGCTTCTTTGAAGTCAGTGTGGTCTAGAAAAGTACTCAATTTACGCTTGGGATACCTGAAATGGAATTTCTCATGCTGTGAAGCTGACTCCTCCACTGGAGGAGCTGGGGGAGAAATATCCAACATTTTATTGATGGACGCTATGAGATCATTCACTATTGCGTCACCATCAGGTGTATCCAGATTGAGAGCGGTCTCAGGATCAGAATCCTGATCAGCTACCTCTGCCTCATCATACAGAGAGTCCTCCTGCTGGGACCCTGACCAGTGAGATGAAGTCGAGGGCCCCTCATAGCGAGCTCGCTTAGGCTGTCTGGGGCTGTCGTCTGTGTCAGAGCAGTCACCCTGGGAAGTATGGGACACCCCCGGAGCACGGATTTGTTCCAAATGAGGGAGGCCAGGGAGCAGTGATTCAACCGTGCCCATGGTCTGAGGAACTGGTCTAGACTGTAAAGTTTCCAGGATTTTAGCCATAGTCACAGACAATCTATCAGCAAAGACTGCAAACTCTGTCCCCGTCACCTGGACAGTATTCACAGGTGGTTCTCCCTGGGTCACCTCTAGCAGAGGCCCCGGCCGAACAAGTGCCACAGGGGCCGAGCACTGCACACAATGGGGGTCAGTGGAACCTGCCGGTAGAGTAGCCTCACATGCGGTACAGGCAGCATAGAAAGCCTGTGCCTTGGCACCCTTGCTTTTTGCGGACGACATGTCGTTGCTCTGAGCAATCTAGGAGGGTATATAGTCCAGAATCACCAGCGACCGAACAGTGCAATGTATAGCATGCAAGCATAAAAATACAATAGTACACTTCGGCACTAGTGGGGTCAGCACCAGAGGTGCCGCTTAACGCCCGCTCAAAAGCGGGTGTGGTCGCCAGAATCCCGTGCCTGGGTCTCCCAGAACCTGTCTCCCCTCTCCAGCTCAAACTGCATGCAGGAATGGCTGCCGGCGTTCTGTGAAGAGGGGCGGACCGTGGGCGTGCCTCAGACAAAAAGCGGGAAACTAGCGTCCCACTGTGCTCAGTGTGAGGGCTGGAGTATGTAAAGTAGACTCCAGCCCTCGGCGCTGACGTTCTGTACAGCGTCCCGCCCCTTCCCTGACTGGCAGGCCTGGGGGCGGGAACGAAACGAAACTAGGCCGCAAAAGCCGGGGACTCTAGTAATAAGCGCGGCCGTCAAATATGCACGGCCAGCGCGGAAGTCCCCGGCGCACCACAAGTCCCAGCCGCGCCGCAGTTAAAACTGACAGCAGCGGCCGGCGCGGCAGTTTCCAAAACATTAACTCGCTCAGCAAGCTGAAGTTAGTGTGGCACAAGCGCGCTGTTGTCCCCGGCGCACTAACAGACTCAGCCATGCTGCAGTGTGTCTGCGCGCGGTCTGTACGGGGACACAGAGTACCTTGACGTAGCAGGGCCCTGTCCCTGACGATACTCAGCTCCATATCCAGCAGATTCCCCAGGGGCTGTGGATGGAGTGCGGTCTCAGTGCCTGGAGACCGGTAAAATCCCACTTCACCCAGAGCCCTAAGGGGGATGGGGAAGGATGCAGCATGTGGGCTCCAGCCTCCGTACCCGCAATGGGCACCTCAACCTTAACAAACACCGCCGACGAAAGTGGGGTGAGAAGGGAGCATGCTGGGGACCCAAGTATGGGTCCTCTTTTCTTCCATCCGACATAGTCAGCAGCTGCTGCTGACTAAACAGTGGAGCTATGCGTGGATGTCAGCCTCCTTCGCACAAAGCTTGAAAACTGAGGAACCCGTGATCCCACGGGGGGTGTATAGGCAGAAGGGGAGGGGCCTTACACTTTTAAGTGTAATACTTTGTGTGGCCTCCGGAGACAGTAGCTATACACCCAATTGTCTGGGTCTCCCAATAGAGCGACAAAGAAACGGACCTTGTGAGAGCAGGTCTGGACGGTCCGGAAGATGCCACGGCATCTCTACGGACAGTTGGAGCAGGTCCGGATACCAAGCTCGCCTGGGCCAGTCCGGTGCAATGAGGATGACTCGACGGCCCTCCATTCTGATCTTGCGCAGGACTCTGGGCAAGAGAGCTAGAGGGGGAAACACGTAGGACAGACGAAACTGGGACCAGTCTTGAACCAGAGCGTCCGCGGCGAAGGCCTGAGGATCGTGGGAGCGAGCCACGTAAACCGGAACCTTGTTGTTGTGACGGGATGCCATTAGGTCCACGTCCGGAGTGCCCCACTTGCGGCAGATTGACTGAAACACTGCCGGGTGCAGAGACCACTCGCCACCGTCCACGGATTGACGGCTGAGATAATCTGCCTCCCAGTTTTCTACGCCAGGGATGTGGACTGCGGATATGGTGGACTTGGAGTCCTCCGCCCATTGAAGAATGCGTTGGACCTCCAACATTGCCAGGCGGCTGCGTGTCCCGCCTTGGTGATTGATGTAGGCAACCGCTGTCGCGTTGTCTGACTGGACTCGAATGTGCCTGCCCGCCAAAAGGTGGTGAAAGGCTAGGAGAGCTAGAAGCACAGCTCTGGTTTCCAGCACAATGATTGAAAGGGCTGACTCGGACGGAGTCCAAGTGCCCTGTGCTCGGTGGTGGAGACATACCGCTCCCCAGCCGGAAAGGCTGGCATCCGTGGTGAGGATCACCCAGGACGGAGTCAGGAAGGAGCGCCCTTGGGACAGGGAGAGGGGTCGAAGCCACCACTGAAGAGAGCTCCTGGTCCATGGCGACAGAGCCACTAACCTCTGTAAGGAGGAAGGCCGCTTGTCCCAACAGCGGAGAATGTCCAGCTGCAGAGGACGCAGATGGAACTGGGCAAAGGGAACCGCTTCCATTGACGCCACCATTTGACCCAGCACCTGCATCAGGCGCCTGAGGGAATAACGGCGGGGCCTCAGGAGAGAGCGCACCGCTAGCCAGAGAGACTGCTGTTTGATTAAGGGCAGCTTCACAAGTGCCGGCAAAGTCTCGAACTGCATCCCTAGGTACGTGAGACTCTGGGTCGGAGTCAGAGTGGATTTGGGAAGATTGACAATCCACCCGAATTGGGCTAGGGTGGCGAGAGTTAGCGAAACACTCCGCTGACAGTCTGCGCTGTATGTACCCTTGACCAGAAGGTCGTCCAGATAAGGAAGCACTGCTAACCCCTAGAGGTGCAGGACCGCAACCACTGCTGCCATGACCTTGGTGAATACCCGAGGGGCCGTGGCTAACCCGAAGGGGAGAGCCACGAATTGGAAATGATCCTCTCCTATCGCAAAACGTAACCAACGCTGATGTGACACTGCGATTGGCACATGCAGATAGGCATCTCTGATGTCGATGGATGCCAGGAAATCCCCTTGGGTCATTGAGGCAATGACTGATCGCAGAGACTCCATGCGAAAATGCCGCACCCGGACATGCTTGTTGAGAAGCTTGAGATCCAGGATGGGCCGGAAGGTACAGTCCTTTTTTGGAACTAGGAAGAGATTTGAGTAAAAACCTCTGAACCGTTCCTGAGCGGGAACTGGGACAATCACTCAGTTTGCCTGCAAGGACGCCACGGCCTGCGAGAAAGCGGCGGTCTTCGAGCAGGGGGGAGTTGAGAGAAAAAAAGAGAATTTTGTTACTTACCGTAAATTCTTTTTCTTATAGTTCCGTCATGGGAGACCCAGACCATGGGTGTATAGCTACTGCCTCCGGAGGACACACAAAGTTACTACACTCAAAACGTGTAGCTCCTCCCTCCTAGCATATACACCCCCTGCTAGCCAGTCCTAGCCAGTTTAGTGCAAAAGCTGAAGGAGGACATCCACCCACAAGAAGAGACAGAGTAAAATCCGGAAGAACCGGAACCTCTGTCTACAACAATAACAGCCGGTGAAGACACACGGAACAAGAAACCTGCCAACAGGCAATAGGGAGGGTGCTGGGTCTCCCATGACGGAACTATAAGAAAAAGAATTTACGGTAAGTAACAAAATTCTCTTTTTCTTTATCGTTCCTATGGGAGACCCAGACCATGGGACGTTCAAAAGCAGTCCATGGGTGGGAATAAACAGACAACTGAGAAGCAGGCAAACCCAACTTCACAAATGGGCGACAGACGCCTGAAAGATGCGTCTGCCCAAGCCCGCGTCTGCCAAAGCAAGAGCATGCCTTGGATAGAGCTTCGAAAAAGTATGCAGACTAATTCGAGCTGCAGTCTGACAGACCTACTGAGCCGTAGCCTGGCGTGAAAGCCCAAAAGGCACCGACAGGTCTGATCAAATGTGCTCTAATCCCCGGCGGGGAAGGCACTTGAGTACACTTGTAGGCCTCGGAAATGGCCGACCTAAGCCAACGAACCAGGGTCGGCTTAGATGCCGAGAGACCGCTACGCTGACTAGCAGTCAGTACTAGAGAGAGGTGCACCGCCTAATAACGGCGGTGCGAGACACATAGATCCGGGGCGCCCGCACCAGATCCAGGATATGCAACGCTTCCTCAAAGCGATGAACAGGAGCCGGACAAAAGGAAGGCAGGAAAATTGCCCCGGATAAGGTGGAAGCTGTAACCACCTTAGGGAAAAAAGTCCGGAGTCGGACGGAGACCACCTTGTCTTGATGCAAAAGACCAAAAAAAAAAGGGGGTGACTCAGAGAAAGTGCCGCCAGAACTCCCTGGCGGGAAATTATAGCCACTAGAAAGACTACTTTCTGTGAAATATGAAACAAAGAAACCTCCCTAAGAGGCGCAAAGGGGGGTTTCCGGGAACCGGGAGGACCGGATTAAGGTCCTAGGGCTCCATAGGCCGCCGGAAAGGCGGAATGATGTGAGAAGCGCCCTTAAAGGAGCGCACCGGAGCCAGCCGGACGATACGCCGCTGGCACATACTGACAGAGCCGAGACCTGTCCCTTAATGAGGGATAGTCCTAGCTGTAGACCGGACTGTGGAAGGGACAGGAGGGTCGGCAAGGCTAAAAAGGTCCAAGGACACTTTGGAGCTCGAGTCATAGCGGAGATGACTTCAGGAAGGATACCAGAAGTCGCCAAGATCCAGGACTCAATAGCTACGCCGTCAATCTGAGAATCCAGAATTCTGACGGAAAAGAAGGGAATTTTGTTTACTTACCGTAAATTCCTTTTCTTCTAGCTCCAATTGGGAGACCCAGACAATTGGGTGTATAGCTTCTGCCTCCGGAGGCCACACAAAGTATTACACTAAAAGTGTAAAGCCCCTCCCCTTCAGCCTATACACCCCCCGTGCTGCTACGGGCTCATCAGTTTTGGTGCAAAAGCCAGAAGGAGGAAAAAATTATAAACTGGTTTAAAGTAAATTCAATCCGAAGGAATATCGGAGAACTAAAACCATTTAACATGAACAACATGTGTATACAAAAACAGGGGCGGGTGCTGGGTCTCCCAATTGGAGCTAGAAGACAAGGAATTTACGGTAAGTAAACAAAATTCCCTTCTTTGTCGCTCCTAATTGGGAGACCCAGACAATTGGGACGTCCAAAAGCAGTCCCTGGGTGGGTAAATAATACCTCATAATAGAGCCGTAACGGCTCCGTCCTACAGGTGGGCAACTGCCGCCTGAAGAACTAGCCTACCTAGGCTGGCATCTGCCGAAGCATAGGTATGCACCTGATAGTGTTTCGTGAAAGTGTGCAGGCTCGACCAGGTAGCTGCCTGACACACCTGCTGAGCCGTAGCCTGGTGTCGCAAGGCCCAGGACGCTCCCACGGCCCTGGTAGAATGGGCCTTCAGTCCTGAGGGAACCGGAAGCCCCGAGGAACGGTAAGCTTCGAGAATTGGTTCCTTGATCCACCGAGCCAGGGTTGATTTGGAAGCTTGTGTCCCTTTACGCTGGCCAGCGACCAGGACAAAGAGTGCATCCGAGCGGCGCAGGGTCGCCGTACGAGAAATGTAGAGTCTGAGTGCTCTCACCAGATCTAACAAGTGCAAATCCTTTTCACATTGGTGAACTGGATGAGGACAAAACGAGGGTAAGGAGATGTCCTGATTGAGATGAAAAGGGGATACCACCTTAGGGAGGAATTCCGGAACCGGACGCAGAACCACCTTGTCCTGGTGAAACACCAGGAAAGGAGCTTTGCATGATAACGCTGCCAACTCAGACACTCTCCGAAGTGAGGTGACTGCTACTAGAAAAACCACTTTCTGCGAAAGGCGTGCGAGCGAAATATCCCTCATTGGCTCGAACGGTGGTTTCTGAAGAACCATCAGCACCCTGTTCAGATCCCAGGGTTCTAACGGACGCTTGTAAGGAGGGACGATGTGACAAACCCCTTGCAGGAACGTGCATACCTGTGGGAGTCTGGCCAGGCGCTTCTGAAAAAATACAGAGAGCGCAGAGACTTGGCCCTTAAGGGAGCCTAGCGACAAACCCTTTTCCAATCCGGATTGAAGAAAGGACAGAAAAGTGGGCAAGGCAAATGGCCAGGGGGAAAACGCCTGAGCAGAGCACCACGACAGGAATATTTTCCACGTCCTGCAGTAGATCTTGGCGGACGTTGGTTTCCTAGCCTGTCTCATAGTGGCAATGACCTCTTGAGATAATCCTGAAGACGCTAGGATCCAGGACTCAATGGCCACACAGTCAGGTTGAGGGCCGCAGAATTCAGATGGAAAAACGGCCCTTGAGACAGCAAATCTGGTCGGTCTGGCAGTGCCCACGGTTGGCCGACCGTGAGATGCCACAGATCCGGGTACCACGACCTCCTCGGCCAGTCTGGAGCGACGAGGATGGCGCGGCGGCAGTCGGCCCTGATCTTGCGTAACACTCTGGGCAACAGTGCCAGAGGAGGAAACACATAAGGGAGCTGAAACTGCGACCAATCCTGAACTAAGGCGTCTACCGCCAGAGCTCTGTGATCTTGAGATCGAGCCATGAATGTTGGGACCTTGTTGTTGTGCCGTGACGCCATTAGGTCGACGTCCGGCATCCCCCAGCGGCAACAGATCTCCTGAAACACGTCCAGGTGAAGGGACCATTCCCCTGCGTCCATGCCCTGGCGACTGAGAAAGTCTGCTTCCCAGTTTTCTACGCCCGGGATGAGAACTGCGGATATGGTGGATGCTGTGGCTTCCACCCACAGCAGAATCCGCCGGACTTCCTGGAAGGCTTGCCGACTGCGTGTCCCACCTTGGTGGTTGATGTAAGCCACCGCTGTGGAGTTGTCCGACTGAATTCGGATGTCAGCAATTGGACCGGTGTCAGATTTGACTTTGGAAAATTGATGATCCACCCGAAACTCTCGAGAATCTCCAGAGTAACGTTGAGGCTGTGTTGGCATGCCTCTTGAGAGGGTGCCTTGACCAGCAGATCGTCTAAGTAAGGTATCACTGAGTGACCCTGAGAGAGTGGAGGACCGCAACTACTGTAGCCATGACCTTGGTGAAAACCCTTGGGGCTGTCGCCAGGCCGAATGGCAGTGCCGCGAACTGAAGGTGTTCGTCTCCTATGGCGAAGCGCAAGAAGCGCTGATGCTCTGGAGCAATTGGTACGTGGAGATAAGCATGCTTGATATCGATCGATGCTAGGAAATCTCCTTGGGACATTGAGGCGATGACGGAGCGGAGGGATTCCATCCGGAACCGCCTGGTCCTTACGGGAGAGCCTGCCACCGACCGAGGATGCGGTGTGAGGAGGCCGTAAGTCATGAGGAAGCCGCCTTGGTAGCGGCACCTCCGGCGGTCTTTTTAGGGCGTGATTTAGACCGCCATGCGTCGGAGTTCCTCTGATCCTTCTGAGGCCTTTTGGACGAGGAGAATTGGGACCTGCCCGCACCCCGAAAGGACCGAAACCTCGACTGTCCCCTCCTCTGTTGGGGTGTTTTTGGTTTGGCCTGGGGTAAGGATGTTTCCTTTCCCTTGGATTGTTTGATGATTTCATCCAATCTCTCACCAAACAAACGGTCGCCAGAAAATGGCAATCCAGTTAAGCACTTTTTGGAAGCCGAATCTGCCTTCCATTCCCGCAACCACAAGGCCCTGCGTATTGCCACCGAATTGGCGGCTGCAACCGCCGTACGGCTCGCAGAGTCCAGGACAGCATTAATAGCGTAGGACGCAAATGCCGACGTTTGAGAGGTTATGGACGCCACCTGCGGCGCAGACGTACGCGTGAGTGCGTCAATTTGCGCCTGACCAGCTGAGATAGCTTGGAGTGCCCATACGGCTGCGAATGCTGGAGCAAAAGACGCGCCGATAGCTTCATAGATGGATTTCAACCAGAGCTCCATCTGTCTGTCAGTGGCATCCTTGAGTGAACCCTCATCTTCCACTGCAACTATGGATCTAGCCGCCAGTCTGGAGATTGGAGGATCCACCTTGGGACACTGAGTCCAGCCCTTGACCACGTCAGGGGGGAAAGGGTAACGTGTATCCTTAAGACGCTTGGAAAAACGCTTATCTGGACAAGCTCGGTGTTTCTGGACTGCCTCTCTGAAGTCAGAGTGGTCCAGAAACATACTCTTTGTACGCTTGGGAACCTGAAACGGAATTTCTCCTGCTGAGAAGCTGACTCCTCCACTGGAGGAGCTGAGGGAGAAATATCCAACATTTGATGTATGGACGCAATAAGATCATTCACTATGGCGTCCCCATCAGGAGTATCAAGGTTGAGAGCGGCTTCAGGATCAGAATCCTGATCAGCTACCTCCGTTTCATCATACAGAGAGTCCTCTCGCTGAGACCCTGTACATTGTGATGATGTCGAGGGGATATCATAGCGAGCTCGCTTAGTCGGTCTGGGGCTGCGGTCCGTGTCAGAGACCTCACCCTGGGATCCATGAGACACCCCAGGAAGACATTGCTGTTCCAACTGAGGGGGACCATGGGACAATGATTCCACAGTGCCCCTGGCTTGAGATGCCGGCCTGGACTGCAAGGCTTCTAATATCTTAGCCATAGTCTCAGAAAGTCTTTCAGTAAAAACTGCAAACTCCGTCCCTGTCACCTGGACAGTGTTAACAGGTGGTTCTCCCTGGGCCACCCTTAGCAGAGGCTCCAGCTGAGAAAGTGCCACAGGGGCCGAGCATTGCACACAATGAGGGTCAGTGGAACCTGCCGGCAGTATAGCCGTACATGCTGCACAGGCAGCATAGTAAGTCTGTGCCTTGGCACCCTTGCTATTTGTGGACGACATGCTGTTGTCTCCTCTGAGCAATACAGGAGGGTATATAGCCAAAATCAACAGTGCACCCCACAGTGTAAAGTATAGCCTATAATCATATAATCTATAAGTACACTTCTGCACTAGTGGGGCCAGCACCACAGGTGCTGCTTACCGCCTGCGCAAAGCGGTTGTGTGGGCACCAGAATTCCTGCCTGGGTCTCTTTGAGCTCGTCTCTCCTCTCCAGCGTTAGCAGAGCTGAGAGGAATGGCTGCCAGCGTCCTGAGGAGAGGAGGGAGCCGTGGGCGTGACCCAGAAAAGTGCGGGAACTGGTGCCCCACTGTGCAGAGTGAGGGGGGTGGAGTATGCAAAGCATGCTCCAGCCCTCAGTGCTGCCGTCCTGTACAGCGTCCCGCCCTTCCCCTGACTGGCAGGGCTGGGGGCGGGAAGAAAGAGACTAGGCCGCAAAAGCCGGGGACTCGAGTTATAAGCGCGGCCGCCGTATAAGCGCGGTCGGCGCGGAAGTCCCCGGCGCACTAACAGTCCCAGCCGCGCCGCAGTGATACCCATGGCAGCGGCGGTCAGCGCGGCAGTCCCCCTACACAAACACACTCAGCGACGCTGAAGTGTATAATAGCACAAACGCAGTCAGCGCTGCTGTCCCCGGTGCACTAGCACACCCAGCAATGCTGGAGTGTTGCTGTGCGCGGTCCCCACGGGGACACAGAGTACCTCCAAGTAGCAGGGCCATGTCCCTGAACGATACTCGGCTCCTATCCAGCAGGGTCCTCAGGAGCTGTGGATGGAGCACGGTCTCCTGTGCCTGGAGACCGAAAGGATCCCACTTCACCCAGAGCCCTAATTGAGGGATGGGGAAGGAAAGCAGCATGTGGGCTCCAGCCTCCGTACCCGCAATGGATACCTCAACCTTAACAACACCGCCGACAAGAGTGGGGTGAGAAGGGAGCATGCTGGGGGCCCTGTCATGGGCCCTCTTTTCTTCCATCCGACATAGTCAGCAGCTGCTGCTGACTAAGCTGTGGAGCTATGCGTGGATGTCTGACCTCCTTCGCACAAAGCATAAAAACTGATGAGCCCGTAGCAGCACGGGGGGTGTATAGGCTGAAGGGGAGGGGCTTTACACTTTTAGTGTAATACTTTGTGTGGCCTCCGGAGGCAGAAGCTATACACCCAATTGTCTGGGTCTCCCAATTAGGAGCGACAAAGAAAACGGACCTTTTGAGAAAAGGTCTGGACGGTCCGGAAGATGCCATGGCAACCTAATGGACAAAAGGAGCAGGTCAGGGTACCAAGCCTGCCTGGGTCAGTCTGGAGTAAGAGAATGACCCGACGGCCCCCCTTTACTGATCTTGCGCAGGACTCTGGGCAAGAGGTAGAAACGAAGCTGGGATCAACCATGAGCCAGTGTGTCTACCGCAAAACCTGAGGATTGTGGACCACGGTTGGACAGCTGAAATAGTCTGCCTCGCAGTTTTGACATCTAGGATGTGGGCTGCGGATACGGTGGACTAGGAGTCCCTTGTCCACTGAAGAATGTTGAGGCGCCAAGATTGCCAGGCGGCTGAGTGTCCCGCCCTGGAAGTCGATGTAGGAAAACGCTGTCACGTTTTCCGACTGGACTCGAATGTGCCTAGCCGCCAACAGATGGTGAAGGCTTAGAGAGCTAGAAAAAGAGCTCTGATTTCCAGCCTATTGATCCAGAGGGCTGATGCGGACAGAGTCCAAGCGCCCTGCGCTCCACGGTGGAGATATACTGCTCCCAAGGCGGAAAGACCAGCACCCTGGTGAGGATCACCCGGGACGGGGCCAGGAAGGAGCGTCCATGAGACAGAGTGGCCGAAACCACCACTGAAAACGAGCCCCTGGTCAGTGGCAAAGCCACCACCCCGTGGAAGGAGGGAGTTCGCGTGTACAGCGGAAAACATCCAGTCTCAGAGGACGCAGGAGAAACTGGGCAAGGAATCGCTTCCATTGACGCCACCGTCTGACCAGCACCTGTATTTGGTGTCTGATAGAACGACGTCGACCGCCAGCGGAGGGACTACTGATCGACTAAGAGCAGCTTCACAAGAGCCGACAGAGTCTCGAATTGCGTCCCTGAGAACCTCTGGTTTGAAGTCAGAGTGGGCCTGGACAGAATGACAAGCCACCCGAATAGATTAGAGTGGTGAGAGTAAGCGAAGTACTCTGCTAAGAGTCTGCACTGGATGAAGCCCCGAGAAGAAGGCCGTCCAGGGCAAACGATCACTGCCAATCCCTAGGGGTGCAGGACCTTAATCACAGCAGCCCCAATGAGAATACTCGAGGGGCCGTGGCTAACCCCAAGGGAAGAGCCACGAATTGGACCACTCCGATGGCAAAACGTAGTCAACGCTGGTGTGAAACTGCGATTGACCCCTGCCGAAAAGCATCTCTGATGCCGATGGCTGCTAGGGAATCTCCTTGGGTTCTTGATTGATCCGGTGAAAAAAAACACACGGAACAAGACCGAGGCTCCATGTGAAAACGCCACACCTGACCATGCTGAAAAAGCTAAAAGATCTAGGTCGGAAGGCACCGCCCTCTTCGGGGACTAGAAATAGATTTGAACAAAAATCTCAGAACCGTTCCCAGTCGAGAACCGGTACAATTACTCCATTGGCCTGCAAGAAATGCCACGGCCTGTGAGAAGGCGGCGGCCTTGGAGCCGGGAGGTGACAGAAAAAAATCTGTTTGGCGGGTGGACAGAAATCCATCCTGTAGCCATGGGAGATATGATCCCGCCCCCACTGAACGGAGACGTGGTAGAACCATACGTCGCCAAGTGGAGAGAGCCTGCCACCGACCAAGGAGGTGGTTGGCGTGGCTAGATAGCTCGGAGGAAGCTGACTCCGTGGCAGCATCTCCTGCGGTCTTTTGAAGACGCAGCTTCAAGCTATTTGGTTCTATGAACCAAGGCCGAGCTAGAGGACGATCAGATGGAGGAACGGAAACCACCAAAAACTCAACTGATTCCTGTCCTGGACAGGTTCCCTGGTTTAGGTTTGTGGCAAGGAAGAACTCTCACCGCCAAGAGCTTCCTGAATTTCATCCAGTTGGTTCCGAAGAGACTGGTCCCACCAAAGGGGAGCCCAGCAAGGAACCCCTATAGAGGCATCTGCTTTCCATTACCGAAGCCACAGGAGCCTGCGGATAGCGAGGAAAGTAGCCAAGACCACCGCCGTGCGGTGTCCAGCATGGCAGACCTGGCATAGGATGAAAAGACTGAAGTCTGGAAGTTCAGGCAACCGTTTTGGGCATAGAGTCCCTGTGAGGGAATGCATCTCCTCCAGACAAGCAGAGAAGGTACAAAAGAACCGCACTGCCGTAAAGCTGAGGAGAACGAAGCTGCTGCCGCCCCAATACCGACTTGGCCCAAGGACAACCGGGCGGACCGCAAAACCTTAAGTGAGGAGCTAACAGCCACTGACATAACGGTCCGGGCTGAGCCACCTGAGGTGACTGAGCCCACTTCTTGACCACCATTGGTGGACAGGGGAAACACAGTCCTCAGAATCACGCTTCATGGGAAGCGACTGTCAGAGCGGACCCTGGGCTTGGTCATAGGGGCCTGAAAACTGGAGTGGTTAAGGAACACACTTTGTGTTCTCCTAGGTAAGGTAACTCCGGCGGATTGGGGTCCAGTACAAAATTAATGTACCGTGGGAGCCCTATAGAGGTGCCGTCAGCCACTGATACAACTATCCGGGCTGAAAGTCTGGACACTGGAGGGGCCACGTTTGGCGAATGAGTACACTCCTTGACCACCTCTGATGGGAGGGGGAAACAGGCCGCAGAACCCCGCTTTGGGGTCTGCAGGACAGGCTGTGAGCTTGGACGCAGCAGGCTGAAAACTGGAGTGGTTAAAGAACACACTCCTCGTCCTGTTAAAGGAATACTGATGCCTTTCTGCCAGCGGGGAATACTCCCCTGATACGGGCGGATGGAGGTCCAGTACAAGTATAATGGACGCAATCCAATCATTCGGCTCTGCGTCACGTACGGACGGATCAATGTACATAAAGTAGCGTCCGAGCCCCTGGTAGAGACATCCTCCTCGTCCAGTGAGTCAGCTCGTAATCGGAGCTGCGGGACGGGGAAGGACAGGGGACCCTGCGTCTCCCTGTCAGGAGGACGGGGTCTGAGCCCAGAAGGAGAGTCCTTTGTGAGCTTTATTGAGCGAGCTGAAGCAGAAAACGCCCTGAGAGGGGTGCTGCATGCTCAGCAGATGCCAGGACAGCCGACCCCTGGAAATAGGATTCCCTCAGGGGTCAGCCACCGAAACCGGAGCAGATGGAGGGGCCACTAATTAGCAATCATTCGGCTCTGCCTCCAAGCTGAGGGGCCACCATGGTTATGAGCTCGGTACAGCCGTACGAGACTACCTGCAGTGCATAATAAAAACAACCTGCAGCCCTGCTCTGTGAGACATGCTGCAGAGGTGGGGGCTCTGTCAAGACTGGCCCCCAGCATATATAAACCGATAAAACAAGCAGCTGCACAACCGGAGGTTGTGGCTGCCAATCGTTTAAACAGACATGTCTGTGCCCCCTGGTCCCTCAGCCCAGGTCCCCACTTGTCACACAGTGGAATCTCTGTGCCTATACAGGCACAGAGAACGCCGAGAAAATGGCGACCGGAGCGAGGAGAGGGGGCGGGGCCTACTCTTAGAGCGGCAAAAGGATTCCCTCAGTGAGGTAGCCAGGGGAGGGAATCTTTCCTCAATGAGGAGTGTCCCTTCCCTTGTGCTGCGCAGCCGCTGGGCGGAGCTACACTGCCTCTCTGCATGACTGACATGCAGAGACAGTGGAAACCGAAACTAGGCCTCAGGCGAAGCCGGGGCCTAGAGTAAAACATGCGGCCGGCGTGCAGGCACCATCGGCGCGGTTCTCCAGTGAAAACTGGAGAACCGGCCGGAAATGTTAACACCAAACATAAAACACACTCCCCCAATAAATAAACATAAAGGACCCCTGGAAAGACCACTTTCTGTGGTAATAACGTCTCATATACTTAGCTTGAGACGCAGGTTGCCAGGTTCCTGGGGGATGATAGCTCCGTCCAGCAGGGTCCTGCAAAAGGGCTGCGGATGGAGACCGGTCTCCTGCAAAGCAGTGAGAACCGTGTTGGCTCCCACTTCAAGCCAGAGCCCCAGCATGGGATGGTGAAGGAGCGCGGCATGAAAGGGATACAGCCCTGAAATCAACCTTAACAGCACCGCCCAGTGGGGTGAGAAGGGACATGCCGGGAGTCCAGACTGGACCCGCTTTTCTTCCAAATCTTTGTCCAAAAGGAAAAATCAAAAATCAAAATCAGAGAATGCATGTGTGTGTGACCTCCTGAAACACAAAGCATTAAACTGGCTAGGACTGGCTAGCAGGGGGTGTATATGCTAGGAGGGAGGAGCTACACGTTTTGAGTGTAGTAACTTTGTGTGTCCTCCGGAGGCAGTAGCTATACACCCATGGTCTGGGTCTCCCATAGGAACGATAAAGAAAATCTGTTTGGAGGGCTGGAAGAGAATTCTATCCTGTAGCCGTGAGATATGATGTCTCTCACCCACTGATCGGAGACTTGCTTTAACCAAGCGTCGCCAAAGTGGGAGAGCCTGCCACCGACTAAGGACGTGGCTGGAGCGGGCAGAGAGTCATGAGGAGGCTGCCTTAGTGGCAGAACCTCCTGCGGTCTTCTGCAGACGCGCTTTTGGGCGCCAGTTGGATTTCTGATCCTTGGCTGAGTTAGCGGACGAGGCGGAAGGCTTAGAGGATGACCAGTTGGAGGAACGAAAGGAACGAAACCTCGATTGATTCCTACCCTGGGCGGGTTTCCTGGTCTTGGATTGTGGCATGGAAGTACTCTTCCCGCCAGTAGCTTCTTTAATGATTTCATCCAGCTGTTCACCAAACAGCCGTGAACCAGCAAAAGGGAGCCCAGCAAGAAACTTCTTGGAAGAAGCGTCTGCCTTCCACTCTCGAAGCCACAAAATCCTGCGGATAACAAGAGAATTAGCTGAAGCCACCGCAGTGCGGTGAGCAGCCTCTAGCATGGCAGACATGGCATAGGATGAAAAAGCTGAAGCTTGGGAAGTTAAGGTAACCATCTCAGGCATAGATTCCTTGGTGAGGGAATGCATCTCCTCTAGAGAAGCAGAGATGGCTTTGAGAGCCCACACTGCTGCAAAAGTCGGGGAAAACGCGGCCCCCGCAGCTTCATACACAGATTTGGCCAGAAGGTCAATCTGACGGTCAGTGGAATCCTTAAGTGAGGTGCCGTCAGCCACCGACACAACGGTCCGGGCTGAGAGCCTAGACACTGGGGGGTCTACCTTTGGGGAGTGAGACCACTCCTTGACCACCTCAGGTGGAAATGGAAACCGGTCATCAGAACCACGCTTTGGAAAGCGTTTGTCAGGGCAGGCCCTGGGTTTGGTCACAGCGGTCTGAAAACTGGAGTGGTTAAAGAACACACTCCTCACTCTCTTAGGCGAGGTAAACTGATGTTTTTCTGCCAAAGAGAGTTGCTCCTCTGATACTGGCGGATTGAGATCCAGCACAGAATTAATAGAAGCAATCAAATCACTAAGATCTGAGTCACCCTCAGAGAAATCGATGGGATACATGGCCTCAGAGCCCCCCGTGAGGGCATCCTCCTCATCTTGAGAGTCAGCTCTTGAGACAGAGCCGTGGGATGGGGAGGGGGAGGAAACCCTGCGCCTTCTCTTAGAAGGACGGGGTCTGGGATCAGATGATGAATCCTCCGTGAGCTCTGATGGACGGAGGTCAGAGGATAGGAGTCCTCTGTCAAGAGTATTAGAGGCACCCTGTGAGGGAGGCTGATGCATATTCATCAAAGTCCTGGACAAAAGTCCCATGGACTCAGCAAATGACTGGGATATGGACCTAGAAAAGGACTCTACCCAGGTCGGGGGTTCAGCCATAGGTGCAGCAGCAGCCTGAGAGACCACTGGGGGTGAGACTCCAGGCTGTGGCACCGCCAAGTTAGAGCAAACATCACAATGTGGATAAGTGCTCGGCTCAGGCAGCAGGAGCTTACATGCAGTGCATGCAGAATAAAGCTTTGGAGCCTTGCTCCTTGTGTGAGACATGCTGCTGGAGTGGGGGCTCTGCAGAGAATGAACCCCAGGGAGAACATACAGAGGTCCACAACCGGAGACCGGCTGTGGCTTACCAGACCGCTGAGCGCGGTGTTGTGTGCCCTCCAGATCCCGAAGCGCGGTCCCCCAGAGCGCAGCACCTCAGCAGAGATGCAGAATGCAGGATGTCCCAGAGCAGAGTGAACTCTGCCTGAGAAATGGCCGCCGGAGCGAAGAGAGGGGGCGGGACTAGGGGCATTCCTATAAAAGAGCGGGAACTGGAGGGCTATAGAGACCTGCCGGGAAGGAGGGACGCCCCAGCAGAGGGGAGTGTCCCTCCCCTGTGTAGAACGGCCGCCGGGAGGAGCCGAACCTGTCCCTTTGCATGAGTGACATGCGAGGGCAGGAAAACGAAACTAGGCCTCCGGCGAAGCCGGGGCCTAAATTTAAGCGGCGAGGCCGACAAGCAGGCACCATCGGCGCGGTTCTCGGGCAAAAGCTGGAGAACCCGCCGGAAAAGTTAAAAACAATCACATACAGCATACTCTCCCCTTACAATAAAGAACCGGGACCCCCAACATAAACGTCTTAGGTACTTCGCTGCTGAGACGCAGGGCCATGTCCCTGGGAATGAGTGCTCCGGTCCAACAGAATCCTCAAGGGGCTGTGGATGGAGACCGTGCTGGCTCCCACTTCAAGCCAGAGCCCAAAAGGGATGGTGAAGGAGCGCGGCATGTAAGGCTTCAGCCTTGTAAATCAACCTTAACAACACCGCCGACACAGTGGGGTGAGAAGGGACATGCCGGGAGTCCAGACATGGACCCGCTTTTCTTCCAACTCTTTCCAAAAGTCAAACAAATCAGATGAGAATGCATGTGTGGATGTATGCCTCCTGAACACAAAGCAATAAACTGGCTGGGACTGGCTACCAGGGGGTGTATAAGCTCAGAGGGAGGAGCTACACTTTTAAGTGTAGTACTTTGTGTGTCCTCCGGAGGCAGAAGCTAAACACCCATGGTCTGGGTCTCCCAAAGGAACGATAAAGAAATAAAGATACATTAATCTGATCTTCTGAATGGTGATCACTGGTGCGGCATATGAAAACCAGTCTCTACCTTTCTCTGTTATCTGCCGTTTGGGTTGCTGCTGCCGTGGTCTATTTCTACATGCGATTACATCTGGTGAGTAGTATTACTCCCCCCCTGCACCCCGCACATATTGGGGTATTCATAGTTATGCCCTCCCCCCAATAGAATTAGCATGAGTATTATACAATCAATTTAATTTTTCACTAGCAGGACCTGTGTGAGGTCATACCCATGTGACCTTCTGGTCACATGGGTATGACCTCACAGGTCCTGCTAGTGAAAAAGTAAAAGAAAGCAAAGAAGAGTGTCACCTATACAAAGTAAAGGCCAGCATACGGTCCATCAGCTTTAATACATGGCTGACAGACCGTGCTCTCACAATGGTTGACAGCTGGGATTGTCCTGAAAATCGATGGAGCTTGACAAATGGAGTAAGAACTTTCCGGCAACATTATTAGTCGCAATATTATATATATACATATAAAACAAAAGAGCTGATGAGTTAGAAGTAACAGCCAAGCAAATCAAAGGCAAAATGCCCCAACAGTCTCCTAACCGCAACATACGTAGAAGAATCATTCTCTTTAGGGTAATCTTCAATCTCTGGACTTGACAGTAATCGCTTCCTTTTTTCACTCCTGCGAGTGTGAAAAATAGTTTAAATTGACCCGGGAAAAACCCAAGTCACCTACCTGCATGGATGCCCCCCGCACAAAAACAAATAACAGCTAATGTATCACTCATGCGATGCGGATATACTTTGCCTAACATTCAATGATATATTATATCTATATTTCATGCCCTACAGGACTTGCTCACTAAGTACCTGGTTTCCATCAGGCCCGTCCTGTGTGGAGTCGAGGTCGCGGGAGTATTCCGGTTCGGAGTCATGTTCTTCGGTGAGGTCTTTACCGGGATTCTCCCATTATTGTTTAATGGCTTTTTTACTGGCGTTTCATCTTTGCTGTCGAAGCTCACTCTCTTGGTTGGAGTCTTAAAAATATAACAGTATGAGATTAGGAAAACTAACATATGTAGTATTTACAAGACTAGAAGATGTGGGGTGCTCATTATTAAAGCTCTTTCGCCCCATCAAAAATAAAACAATTGGTAGTGCCACTCTGTGTTTAGCTACTTTGCCTTTATATGCTCTTGCCTTAGGCTACTTTTACACTGCGTTTTGCCTTACGTTTAGTGGTCCCGTCAGGGCATCCGTCCGAACAGTCCCTCCCCCACCCCGCAAAGCGTGTTTCGGATTCATGCGCCGACAGGGCCATTGACTGTAATGGAGCAGACTACGTTAGCGTGTGCTCTGTTTTGTATTATTTCCGGGCATAAATGTTTTCTGCAGACGGACACCAAAATGCCGTTTGAAAGGGGTCTTACTGTTACATCTACGGCTTTCTCAATAATCAGCTAGGCTCCGGTTGGTGGTGTACCCTGCTGAGGTCATTATTTTGCTTAGGTGCAGCATCATTCACCTATGGTTTTCTGTGTCTCCCAACAAAGGCTCTGAGAAAAGGGGCGTGAATATTTCTTTTAAACGTCCGCCCCCTCAAACTTTTTAATGCTTTTACTAGTCCTTTTAGATTATGTGAAGCTGCGATCTTCTGATCGTGCTTCCCTGGTCTATACAGCAGCCGGCATTCAGAGGAAGCTCATCATGACAGGGGTCATCAGCTGACCCCCGATGTACTGACAAAACCAATGATGCGTTCCCCACCAGCGCATGTTAAATCCCGCTGTCAACAATTGATAGCTAGATTTCACGAGTTAACAGTAGCAGGTGGATCTCCGATCTGCCCGCTGATATTAGAAGCACTTCTGATCAGATCGCCGACATGTGCAGAAAAGTACACAATCTATGATGTACTAGTCTGTCATAGATCATGAAGGGTGTTAATACAAGTGCAAATATGCATTAGTATTACACTGATATGAATATGGCCTAGAGAGCCTTTTACCTGGCTTCTGTTAGTCAATGGTCTGATGCTCTCCCTCTGAATACTTCTGTTCCCCAGGATGCCTCCGAAGCTTGCGGACCCTTGAGTGGGTTTCACTGATAAACAGATTACAGCAATAGTGAAGAAGTGACGACCGTACCAAACAATCATAAATGAATGTCTGCATCAATAGGAAAGTCTATGGAGCTTTCACAGTTTATCAATATAGTAAAACTAACACAAAATATGTAAATAATAATAAAGAAAAAAAAAAAAAAAAAAAAGAAGGTTACACACCTTACATTTCATTAGTAACATGAAGTCACAATGATGACCTTACCAGTTTGTGCCTTTTCATGGGTGATGAGCTCCAGGAGGTGTTTCAGCTGCTCGGCGTCCTTGCTCAGGGCCTTATCAATAGTGAGAGAACTGGAATCTTTCATAGTGAGCATAAGTCGGGACAGTATCCCGCCCGCCGGCTTCAGGACGATATTTTTGATGTTCTGATTAAGCTGCAGACGAGAGATAATAATGATCTCAATAAAACAGTCAGCTCAGTACACAAAAAAACAAGCCCTCACACAACGATCGATGCAAATATTAAAATGTCTCAAAGAACAGCGACAAAAGCAGAATTTTTTTTCACCAAAAAAAAAAAAAAAAAGTTACGGTTCTTGGAAGAAAGTGAAGATGCAATGACGAAAAATCGACGTATCGAGAAAGAATAAGCTGTTAAGAAGGGAAAAAAAAAGGGGCCATTGTTATAAATAGCAAATTTTGGGGCTTTTTGGACACCAGTCTCCTTGCATACAATGGACAATAAAATAAATAAATAAAAAAAAAAAAACAGGATCTGCTTGCGTCAGTGAATAGGAAGCATAAGACGAACCTGAAATTTAGATGGCGCCCCACCGGCTTTGAAATTCACGATGAGGGTGAACTTGTTGTCCTTTTCGATGACCTCACACTCGCCCTCTTTCCATTTTGACGTCCCCATATTCAGGCAGTGAATGCGGATTGAGCCGTGCAAAGACAGCGAGGCCATTTTGGATTAAGGCAGGCGTCCCCCCCTCAAGGAAAAAAAAAAAAGAAAAAAGAAAAAAAAAAAAAAAAAGACGACCTGGGGGGGAAAAAAAAAAATAACTACATGTCAAACTGTGAAAAGAATAAAGAAAAAGAGGAGGCAAAAGAGAAAAATAGAAAGTGATAAAATACGGTAAAAGAAGGGAATTTTGTTTACTTACCGTAAATTCCTTTTCTTCTAGCTCCTATTGGGAGACCCAGACAATTGGGTGTATAGCTTCTGCCTCCGGAGGCCACACAAAGTATTACACTTTAAAAAGTGTAACCCCTCCCCTCTGCTATACACCCTCCCGTGCATCACGGGCTCCTCAGTTTTGGTGCAAAAGCAGGAAGGAGAAAGCTTATAAATTGGTCTAGGGTAAATTCAATCCGAAGGATGTTCGGAGAACTGAAACCATGAACCAAAAGAACAATTCAACATGAACAACATGTGTACACAAAAGAACAACAGCCCGAAGGGCACAGGGGCGGGTGCTGGGTCTCCCAATAGGAGCTAGAAGAAAAGGAATTTACGGTAAGTAAACAAAATTCCCTTCTTCTTTGTCGCTCCATTGGGAGACCCAGACAATTGGGACGTCCAAGAGCAGTCCCTGGGTGGGTAAAAGAATACCTCGATAAAAAGAGCCGAAAAACGGCCCCCTCTTACAGGTGGGCAACTGCCGCCTGAAGGAGTCGCCTACCTAGGCTGGCATCTGCCGAAGCATAGGCATGCACCTGATAGTGTTTCGTGAAAGTGTGCAGACTCGACCAGGTAGCTGCCTGACACACCTGCCGAGCCGTAGCCTGGTGTCGCAATGCCCAGGACACCGACGGCTCTGGTAGAATGGGCCTTCAGCCCTGCAGGAATCTGAAGCCTAAAAGAACGGTAGGCTTCAAGAATCGGTTCCTTGATCCACCGAGCCAAGGTTGACTTGAAAACCTGAAATCCCTTACTCTGGCCCGCGATAAGGACAAGAGCGCATCAGCCCGGCGCAGGGGCGCCGTGCGAGAAATGTAGAGCCGGAGTGCTCTCACCAGATCTAATAAATGCAAATCCTTTTCACATTGGTGAACTGGATGCGGACCCAAAGAGGGTAAGACGATATCCTGATTGAGATGAAACGGGGATACCTTAGGGAGAAAGTCCGGGACCGGACGTAGAACCACCCTATCCTGGTGAAACACCAGGAAGGGGGCTTTGCATGACAGCGCTGCTAGCTGAGACACTCTTCTGAGTGACGTGACTGCCACTAGGAAGGCCACCCTTTGCGAAAGGCGAGATAGAGAGATCCCGCATCGGCTCGAAAAGTGGCTTCTGAAGAGTCGTCAGCACCCTGTTAAGATCCGAGGGTGTTAACGGACGCTTGTAAGGCGAGACCGGAAAGCGCCGATACTTGTCCCTTGAGAGAGCCGAGAGACAAGCCCTTGTCCATTCCGGATTGAAGGAAAGAAAGAAAAGTGGGCAAGGCAAACGGCCAGGGAGTAAAACCCTGATCAGAGCACCAGCATAAGAAGATCCTCCAAGTCCTGTGATAGATCTTGGCGGACGTTGGTTTCCTGGCCTCTCTCATGGTGGCAATGAAATCTGGAGATATCCCTGATGACGCTAGGAGCCAGGACTCAATGGCCACACAGTCAGGTTTAGAGCCGCAGAATTCAGAAGGAAATATGGCCCTTGAGGCAGCAAGTCTGGTCGGTCTGGGAGTGTCCACGGTTGACCCACCGTGAGGTGCCACAGATCCGGGTACCACGACCTCCTCGGCCAGTCTGGAGCAACGAGGATGGCGCGGCGACAGTCTGACCTGATCTTGCGTAACACTCTGGGCAGTAGTGCCAGAGGAGGAAATACATAAGGCAGTCGAAACTGCGACCAGTCGTGAACTAGCGCGTCTGCCGCCAGAGCTCTGTGATCCTTGGACCGAGCCATGAAGCCGGGACTTTGTTGTAGTGCCGAGACGCCATTAGATCGACGTCCGGCGTTCCCCAGCGGCAACAGATCTCTAGAAACACGTGCGGGTGAAGAGACCATTCCCCTGCGTCCATGCCCTGGCGACTGAAAAAATCTGCTTCCCAGTTTTCTACGCCCGGGATGTGAACTGCGGAGATGTTGGAGGCTATGGCTTCCGCCCACAGCCGAATCCGCCGAACTGCTCGGAAGGCTTGACGACTGCGTGTGCCGCCCTGGTGGTTGATGTACGCAACCGCCGTGGCGTTGTCCGACTGAATTCGGATCTGCCTGCCCTCCAGCCACCGCTGGAACACCTTTAGGGCTAGATCCACTGCCCTTATCTCCAGAACATTGATCTGAAGGGAGGACTCTGTCGGAGTCCAGGTTCCCTGAGCCGAGTGGAGTCCCCCCCCTGACAGACTCGCGTCCGTCGTGACCACAGCCTCAGCTGGGGGCCGGAAGGATTTTTCCTTCGCCCAGGAAGTGGAAAGAAGACACCACTGAAGAGAGGTTTTGCTGCAAGGGAAAGAGAGACGTTCTTGTCTAGGGACGTCGACCTCCTGTCCCATTTGCGGTGTCCGATAGAATCGGACGCAGACGAAACTGCGCAAGGGAACTGCCTCCCTTGCTGCCACCATCTTCCTGAGAAAGTGCATGAGGCGCCTCAAGGGGTGACTGGGCCCGAAGGAGAGATTGCACCCCTGTCTGTAGTGAACGCTGACTATGCAGCGGAAGCTTCACTATCGCTGAGAGAGTATGAAACTCCATCCCGAGGTAAGTCAGTGATTGGGTCGGTGTCAGTTTTGACCTTGGAAATTTGATGATCCACCCGAACCCCTGGAGAGTCTCCAGAGCAATGGTCAGGTTGTGTTGACATGCCACCCAGGAGGGTGTCTTGACTAGAAGATCGTCTAGGTAAGTGATCACCGAGTGGCCCTGAGAGTGTAGGACCGCCACCACTGCTGCCATGACCTTGGTGAAGACCCGTGGGGCTGTCGCCAGGCCGAATGGCAGTGCCACGAACTGAAGGTGTTCGTCCCTGATGGCGAAACGCAGAATGCGTTGAAGCTCGGGTGCGATCGGCACATGGAGATAAGCATCCTTGATGTCAATTGATGCTAGGAAGTCTCCTTGTGACATCGAGGCTTCAGAGTGTTCACCGCCTGAAAAAGTGCATCGGCTTGCTCGGGGGCGGAGATGTTTTGAAGAAATGAGTCGGAGGACGAGAGCAGAGCTCTATCCTGTAACCGTGAGACAGAATGTCTCTCACCCATCGGTCTTGGACATGTGGCCACCAGGCGTCGCAAAAGCGGGAGAGCCTGCCACCGACCGAGGACGCGGTCTTGGTGAGGCCGAAGTCATGAGGAAGCCGCCTTGTGACTTAGACCGCCATGCAGAAGAGTTCCTCTAGCCCTCCTCTGACCTATTGGACGTGGAGGAACGGAACTTTGCTGAGGACCGAAATGACCGAAACCTTTGGACTGGGGCAAGGACGAGACCTTTCCCTTGGACTGTCTAGTAACTTCATCCAATTGCTCGCCAAACAAACGGTCGCCAGAAAATGGCAAACCGGTTAAGAACTTCTTGGAAGCAGAGCCTGCCTTCCATTCACGTAGCCACATGGCCCTGCAGACTGCCACCGACTTGGTGGATGCTACCGCTGTACGGCTCGCAGAGTCCAGGAACGGCGTTCATGGCGTAGAACGAAAAAACCTACGCCTGAGAAGTGAAGGACACAACCTGCGTGGCAGAGGTATGTGCAACCGCAATAATCTCAGCCTGAGAAGCTGAGATAGCTTGGAGTGCCCTCACGGCTGCGAAGGCTGGAGCAAAAGATGCGACTATGGCTTCATAGATGGATTTCATCATAAGCTTTATTTGCCTGTCAGTGGCATTCGTGAGAGATGGACATCTGCCACTAATACTACGGATCTAGCCGCCAGCCTAGAGACTGGAGGATCCACCCTGTGACACTGAGCCCAACCCTAAACAACGTCAGGGGGGAAAAGGGTAACGTGTGTCAATAAGGCGCTTAGTAAGCGCTTGTCCGTAAAGTTCTGTGCTTCTGGACGGCCCCTCTGGAGTTAGAGTGATCGAAACACGCACTCCTGATGAAGTCGGGGAAGGTTCCCAGCGGGCCCGCTTAGCCTATCATAGGCCGCGGTCCGTGACGGAGTTCTCACCGTGGGATCTGGGTGTTACCCCAGGAGCCCCTTGTTGTACCGACCCAGAGGGACCCGGGAGCGATGAACTCACAGCTCCCTGGCCCTGTGTTATCGGTCTGGACTGCAAGGCTTCCAGCATCTTAGCAGACCCTCTGTCCATAGACTGAGTCCTGGAATGTGAAAGCTACTCAGGGATTTGCTGATTCCAACATGCAAACTCTGTCCCTGTCATCTGTGCAGTGGAAACCGGCGGTACCACCTGGCCGAGGGTCCCACCAGTGCCGGAGGCTCCGGCTGAGTGAGTGCCCCCGGGGCCAAGCATTCACAAGAGGTACAGGTTGTAAAATAAGCCAGTGCCTTGGCACCCTTACTCTTTAAGAGCAGACAACAGCATGTCGTCCGCAGAGTAAACAGTGAGGGTATACAGCCAAAAGCAAATAATGCTGCCGAACAGTGAGATCATATACCATATAAATAAACACATATTATAATATATATATATATATATATATATATATATATATACACACTGCGGCACCAAGGGGGGTCAGCACCTGAAAAACTGGTGCCTCACAGTGCTCAGTGAGGGGGAAGGAGGATACCAACGTATGCTCCAGCCCTCCCTGCCGACGTCCAGTCGGCCGTCCCGTCGTTACCCCTGACTGGCAGGCCCGAGAACGGGAGTATATGGTACTAGGCCGTAAGAGCCGGGGACTAAATTTAAAAACGCGGCCGGCAAACATGGCGCGGTCGGCGCGGTAGTCCCAGTCTCACAAACCACTCAGCAACCGCTGCGGCGTTTGTAACACAGATGCTGCATGCACCGTCCCTCAGGGGACACAGAGTACCTTATGATGCAGGGCTCTGTCCCTGATGATGTCCAGTCTCCTGTCCGTCAGAATCCCCCAGGGGCTGCGGATGGAGCCCGGTCCCAGTGCATGTCGATCGGTTAGGATCCCCCTCTCCCAGAGCAGTGGAGCAGATTCTGAGATCCTCCACCGGCAGAATTATAACAATGGCTGCCGGCGTTCCGAGGGGAGGAGAGAGCCGTGGGCGGAACCGCAAAAGTGCGGGAACCTGGTGGCCCATAGTGATCAGTGAGGGGGGCGGAGGACAGCGAAGTGTGCTCCAGCCCTCACTGTCGGCATCATACCGACCGTCCCGCCTTTCTCCCTGACTGGCAGGCTCAGGGGCGGGAGTTTAACAGACTAGGCCGCAAAAGCCGGGGACTAAAGTAAAAACCGCGGCCGGCAAACAGACACGGTCGGCGCGGTAGTCCCAGACAAAAAATCCACACCGCAGTCGCAGCTGCGTCTGAGGCCAAGGTGCTTCATGCACCGTCCCAACGGGGACACAGAGTACCTGAAGATGCAGGGCCATGTCCCTGACGATACTCCGTCTCCTGTCCGGCAGATTCCCCCAGGGGCTGCGGAGGGAGCCCGGTCCCAGTGGCTGGATGACCGGTTAGGATCCCACTTCCCCAGAGCCCCTAAGGGATGGGGAAGGAAAACGGCATGTGGCTCCTGCCTGTGTACCCGCAATGGGTGCCTCAACCTTAACAGCACCGCCGACTCAGTGGGGTGAGAAGGGAGCATGCCGGGGGCCCTGTTAGGGGCCCTCTTTTCTTCCATCCGATATAATCAGCAGCTGCTGCTGACTAAAATGTGGAGCATTGTGTGCATGTGTGCCTCCTTCAACACAAAGCATAAAACTGATGAGCCCGTGATGCACGGGAGGGTGTATAGCAGAGGGGAGGGGTTACACTTTTTAAAGTGTAATAACTTTGTGTGGCCTCCGGAGGCAGAAGCTATACACCCAATTGTCTGGGTCTCCCAATGGAGCGACAAAGAAAAAATAAAATCTGGATTTACTTAAAGGGAAATCTTTAAAGAAGGCTGTCAAGGCACCAAAGTAAAAGGAAAAAAAAAAAAAGAAAAAAAAAAAAGTGTAGGCATTGATTGTTTGAAAATAATGAACTCTCCTCCCAATTGCCCCGCTATGCAGTGCGGGCCTCTCTAGAGGTTGGCAAGTCCCACCATATTGCTTCCAGAGGCAGCAAAGGCCTCCAGACTGCCCTGCGCTGGATCTGAGGGGGTACGCATTAAGGGATAACCCCTGCTACAGGACACGTGATGGCATGTTTGTCCCATTTGCAACTAAGGGCTTATTGAATACAACCCTCCCTCCTAATCACCAACATGTTTGCTTACCCATGAAGCCCAGCCTGTGGCTTCATAGGAAATTAATCATTTCACTGAACTGCTAACCTGTCCTTTACAAACGATCGCAAAATCAAGTCACAACAGACCAGAGCAAAGCGCAGCGACCCAAACAAAAGGGCTGAAAATAGTGTTCCACGGGCCACACTATGCCCTACCCCACCCACCACACCACTATCACTGCTAGCTGTATCTTCAGGATGCGGATAGCAGTGAATATGGGGAGGGGGGGGGGGCCCTCGCGTCGTCCACAGGGGACTATGTATATGGGGATGTAAGAATAAATTCTGCAGAATATTAAGTGATACAATTAACTCCTTAACGACCAATGATGTACTAGTACGTCATCGATTATCTCGCGGTAATCACTGCCGGCTGTTGCGGTGTGACGGCGGTGATCCCCGCACGTCTGCTGATTTGAACAACAGCCATGTGGGTCTAACAGACTCACGCCTGCTTGCCACTTGGATCGCGCTGTCAAAATCTGACAGATTTAAGTGGCCGCGGCGTGGATTGCGCGGTTTCCCGCTGCCATCGGCAGCCTTGTGACGCCATCACGGGGAGGCTATGGTTGCCATGGATCATGTGATGATCCGTCGCCATCATGACATACTTCTTGTAAGAGCCAATAGAGTGGTGGCTCTTAAAAGGAACAGTGCATTTTTGCTGATCAGAGGTGTGCACCTCTTATCAATAGAAATACACAAGCGATCAGACTGCTGATCCATAAAGTCCCCTAGGGGGCCTGACTAGTAAAATTAAAAAAAAAAGTTCAGATCACCCCCCCATTTGCCTCATTGAAATGTAAACAATATATACAGATTAGGTATAGCTGCATTCAGAAATGCCTGATCAAAATATAAAAATCAATTAATAATATTAATTCATTAATTTATATGGCGCTATTAATTCCACAGCGCTTTACATACATTGGTAACTCCGTTCCCATTGGGGCTCACAATCTAGAGTCCCTATCAGTATGTTTTTGGAGTGTGGGAGGAAACCGGAGAACCCGGAGGAAATCCATGCAAACACGGGGAGAACATACAAACTCCTTGCAGATGTGTCCTAGGTGGGATTTAAAACCCAGGACCCCAGACTGCAGTGCTAACCACTGAGCCACCACAAGACTGCAGTGCTAACTACTGAGCTATTGTGCCGCCCAATCTGATCGGTAAACGTGACGAGAAAAAAAAAAACAAAACGCCAAAATTACTTTTTTTTTGTCGCTACAGAAGTTTTTTAAAATGCAATAACAGGCAATCAAAATGTAGCTTCTGCGCAAAAATGGATTTAAACCGTCAGTTCAAGACGCAACAAATAAGCCATCGCTGAGCCATAGAGCCTGAAAAATGAGAAAGTTATGGGGTCAGACATTGTCAACAAAAGCGCAGTTTTTTGGGGGGGAAAAACATCTACATTTTTTTTTTCACTCCTTAGGGCTGGTTCACACTAAGCGACAGCGACAACGATGTCGATGGTACGTCACCATTTTCTGTGACGTAACAGCGACCTTGTAAGTCGCTGTTATGATCGCTGCTTAGCTGTCAAACACAGCAGCCGAAGCAGCGATCATAACCGCGAGAGCAGGGAGCCGCGCACACTGCTTAGCGCTGGCTCCTTGCTCTCCTAGCTACAGTACGCATCGGGTTAATTAACCCGATGTGTACTGCAGCTACATGTGCAGAGAGCCGGAGCCAGCAGCACTGGCAGCGTGAGAGCTGCGGAGGCTGGTAACTAAGGTAAATATCGGGTAACCACCTTGGTTACCCGATGTTTACCCTGGTTACAGCTTTCCGCAGCTGCCAGATGCTGGCTCCTGCTCGCTTCATTTCGTCGCTCTCTCGCTGTCACACATAGCGATCTGTGCGTCACAGCAGGAGAGCGCCTTTGAAGAAAACAAACCAGGGCTGTGTGTAACGAGCAGCGATCTCGCAGCAGGGGCCAGATCGCTGCTCAGTGTCACACACAGCGAGATCGCTAATGAGGTCACTGTTGCGTCACCAAAACCGTGCCGTAGCAGCGATTTCGGTAGCGATCTTGCTATGTGTGAAGCACCCCTTAGATAAAAGTAAACCTATACATGTTATGTGTCTATTAAGTTGCACCAACCTGAGGAATCACAGCGACATCAGTTTTACCACATAGTGAATAAAATACCCCTAAAACTATCGTGCACACTTTCTTTTTGCAATGTCACCGTTTTCCAGTACACTATGTGGTAAAACTAATGGTTCCATTCAAAAGTACAACTCGTCCTGCAAAAACATAAGCATTAAAAAAAAAAAGTTACAGCTCTCGGAAAAAGGGGAGCAAAAAACAAAGATAAAAAAAAAAAATGGAAAAATCGCTCGGGGGTGAAGGGGTTAAGACACTGCAGTCTAACAATAAAATCCCAAACAATCATCATCTGCTCCAACACAGTATTAATAAGCGCTGCAGCCGATCCGGGGGAGGGTGTTTAAGCCGCTGCCACTGCTCGGGGGGTATACAGTATACAGGGGGGTCCGGAGTGACAGACAGAAGGGTTTGGGTTTTTTAACCATTTCCCCTCGGGTGGAGGAGTTTGGGGGTGTTTGTTGCAGCTTTTCAGCGCATTATGTGGTATCCTGGAGATTCGCCTTGATAACTGAAGAGGCCGGAAAACGAGAAGTTAGAGTAAAAGGAAGAGGAACTGTTTACAACATGGAGGGGTTCGGCCCTCGGCCTGCTGCTCCTTGTAGTGCGCCCCGGCCGCGGTAACAGTGACAGGGCGCCGGACATCACCCCGGACACCGGAGCCAGCACCGGCCCCCTCAGGCACTCACCGTCTGCGGGCTCCCTCCGCCCGGCGGCCCGAGCCTTCGGCCTGGAACACGTACCACACACTCACACGATTTGGCGGGAACCTCCTAGCGAAGGGACGTGAGGAACGAAGCGACGCACTTGGCGTATGACGTCACCACGCAGCGCACCTTGATGACGTTGCTGCGTTGTTCTTGCCCAAGCGCGCATGCTGATTACGTCACTTCCTACTGTTATCCTTTTCTGGGGACGTAGATCACGTACGCAGGTGACGTGAGGAGGCGGGGTTCCGGGTTGTGGAGGCGGGGTTCCGGGTTGTTGTGGAGGGGGGGACGGAGCGGGAGAAGACGGCGGAGAGCCTGAGGAAGGCCGCCAGACATGCACAGCCTGGCCACGGCGGCGGTGAGTGCAGCAGCGGGAGGAGGGAGAGGGGCGGCTGCGGGCCCGAGGAGCACGGCCAGGTCCGGGGAGGCGGCCAGTCCTGCAGCCGGTATTCCAACAGTTACAAGGCTGCCACTCACATGCTGGGGGTTGTAGTCTTGTCCCAGGCTCGTAGTAGTTACTGCTACATACTGTTCTCCAATGTTGCCCCGACAACTGTAAAAATGGCGGAAACTGGTTGAAATAGCTAAACAATGGCAGACTGCTGCATATGGCAGAGGATAATCTCCTGCTGTATGCATCAGTAGAGCAGGATTTGCAGTTTTACATAATCTTACATGTAACAAAGCTCTGCACACATTAGTTATTCCAAACCTGTTTTGGAGAAGTGTAGGAGGGTTGAGCTCTGAAAGGGCCCAGTACAGGAACCCTATTCCCTCATAGACTGTAAGCTTACGGCCCTCACTCCTCTTGGTATCTGAATTTTGTTATTTTGTATTGTCTCATTGTATGAACATGTCCCCTCTGAATTGTAAAGTGCTGCAGAATATGTTGGCGCTATATAAATAAAAATGTTATTATTATAGAGCTGTATAGATGATCACATAGGAAGGTGAAACTTCTCAGGAGCAGGCAGGGGAGAGGGGCCTGCAGCACTGAGGAGGGGCAGGAGCTGCTGGAAAATGGAGCTATAGCAGATAAGAAAAGGACATTTAAGCTTAAAATTACTATTCTATTTGCTATAGCACCTACATATTCCACAGCACTTTACAGTAAGCAGAGGCATGTACAGACTATAACGACAAAGTAACGCACAGTTCAGCAGTTACAGGAGTAGTGAGGAACAATCCATGAGGAAATAGGAGGACACAATAGGTAGAATGCACTTGTCATGTCCGGTCCGGCCATCATTATAATAAATAGGGGGTTTTCATATAAAGCTGCAGGGTCCGTCATCAGCCGGGATCAGTCTAATACAGTCACCAAGTGCTGCTGGGTGCATGGAGGATGTGGAGGCGGATGGATAGGAGGGAGCAGATTATAATTAATATTTACAAGGAGGAGAGAGTTAGGTTAGTAAGTTGAGGTGATCGGCTAACTTAAGAGATGTTTTTATAGTTCTCTTACAAATATGGTGGCTAGATATTAGTCTATTGTCCGAGGTTGCGCATTTCAGAAAGCTGGTGCAGCACGAGGTTCAGTTTATGGAGGATGTTAATCTTAAATCCAAAAATTCCCGAATAGGGAAAAAAAAAGCGACACTCACCATTGGTAATATACACAACTTTATTCTTCAGGCAATCCTAGCATACAGGTAAGGCAGAGGGATGGGTCAGGGGATGTCAGGACAATTGCCGTTTTGCTCAACCAAGTCCGCGCTTCAACAGGTCCCCTGAAAGGACCTGTTGAAGCGCTGACTCGGTCGCACGAAACGGCCGATGTCCCCTGACCTATCACTCTGCCTTACCTGTATGCTATGATGGACTGAAAAATAAAGTTGTGAATATTATTAATGGTGAATGCCGCACTTTTTTTTTCCTTTTCTGGAATTTTGGATTAAAGACTTATGCTTTATGTGCTGAGCACCAGCATTGTTTGCATATACAGAGCATGCTGCTGGTAGTGCTGATTTCTTTTTTTTGTCTTCTACTTTGCAAAGCATTGGATGTTAGTCTTAGGTCAGATGCAGAATGGAGAGCATGGGTGGGGGATAGACAGAGGTGAGTGAGGAGATGTAGGGTGGAGCAGAACAGTGTAGAGCTTTATGGGGTTAGAGGTTGTATTGTGCTCTGTAGCAAATGGGTAACAAGTATAATGACTGGCACAAAGTGGAGGCGTCAGTGAAGCAGCTGGATAGCATTATGACCCTGGCTGCCATAATCAGGACAGATTGGAGAGGAGAAAGTTTGGTTAGAGGGAGACCGGTCACTAAAGATTTGTAGCAGCCCAGATGAGAACGAATAAGGGCACTAATAAGTGTTTGCTCTTTCAAAAGGTGAGAAATTATGGGATTCTGGAGATGTTTTTAAGATGCAGGTGAAATGAGCCAGTGAGTGATTGTATATGGGGAATAAAGGAAAGTTCTGTGTCAATTATATCTCATGACAGTGAGCGGCTGCAGGAAAACCACCCAAGACAATTGCAATATGTGGTCAGATAGCAGAAAAATGGGAACACAAGTTCAGTTTTGGAGAGATTGTTTCATATAGGAGGGAAGACATGATGTTAGAGACAGCGAACAGTCCCTGGTGTTTTGTATTAAGGTGGGGTTGATGTGAGGAGACGATGTGTATAATTGGGGTCGTCAGCACAGAGATGATACTGGAAACCGAATCTGCTGTGAAAGGACGGTCAGAGAGGTAGGAGAACAAGGATAGAGCAGTGTACTTGAGCCTGATAGAGCACGGTGCACAGTGAGGAGCAGCTGGTGATCCAATGTGTCTCGGAGGGGATAGGTGTGTAACACTGGACGCACCAAGGGAAATACAAGGGTAGAAGAGAGCGTCTGTGCTGGGATTATTCTTTATCTTCACAATATTGGGCTTTGTGAATAATGTGATTTTTGGGAATGACCCTTGTAATAATAATAATAATAATAATAGCTGCTTAATACATTGTGAGTCCTAGATGTGGTTGTTTCAGTGCAGGTAAAGAGTCCTGGGATTAGGGGAGTAGTTGTGGACACCTGAATGAGTCTGGTAATACATGCTCGCTCAGCGGAGTGTGCATAGCATAGAGGAGAGGAGCCAGACGCTTCCATTCCCTCCAGATACCACAGGCAGCTGCTAATCTCCTGGCTGGACTGAGGCTGATGTTGAACTCTGCAGAATGTGGATTCACCTTGTGCTTTTGTTTTTGGTCTTCTCGTGTAGCCTGTGCCGGCAGCATTAGCACAAGTCGACAGAGAGAAGATCTATCAGTGGATCAATGAGTTATCGAGCCCGGAGACGCGTGAGAATGCCCTGCTGGAGCTGAGCAAGAAGCGCGAGTCTGTCCCGGACCTCGCCCCGATGCTGTGGCACTCGTTCGGCACAATCGCAGCACTGTTACAGGTTTGCCTCTCTTTTTAGATGTTTATTTAGATTTACTGTTTAATTGACCATGAAGCGTTCCTCTAATTCTCATCTACTTTCTGCAGGAAATTGTAAATATCTACCCATCCATCAATCCTCCGACCCTGACAGCGCATCAGTCTAACAGAGTGTGTAACGCGCTGGCCCTGCTGCAATGTGTGGCTTCTCACCCGGAGACCAGGTATCCAACTCCTGCAGACTGAGGCATCAGCCCCACGGTCATGTTAAAGGGGGTTTCTGAGACATTTAGAACTTAAACTGCAGGGGGTTCTGTATATGAAAATTCAAATCTTCTTCTTCAGATAAGTCTCCAGCGCTAATGCTCCGGAGTTCCCTGCCGGTCTTTATTTTCCTTGGGTAATGATGTGTTGTACATGAATGTGGCCAGTGTAGCCAGTCTCTAGCCCCTGTGATCATGTACCAGAGCACGCAGTTATGTGAAGATGATGCTGCTGGCATGCCTCCTCCTAATATTCCATTTCTTTCCTCGTTGATCCAGGTCGGCTTTTCTTGCTGCGCACATTCCCTTGTTCCTCTATCCTTTCCTGCACACAGTCAGCAAAACGCGGCCTTTTGAATATCTCCGTCTGACCAGCCTGGGCGTCATTGGTAAGAAGTGACCTCCCCTTAATGTTGCACTGTCCCTTGTTTGGAGCAGGATAATAAATGTTTTCATTAATATTTGTATTCACTCGCCAGTAATGGGGTGTATACGGATATAATATGGAGGAAGATGTCCCCTGTCCTCCATCTGTCAGCCGGAACAGACCCCTCAGTGACCAGCTACACTTTTTTTTTTTATTTATTTTTTATGTATTTATTTATTTTTATGCTCTTTATTTCAGCAGGCAGTTTTATTCTTTCATTAATGCAGCTGTTTTTTTTTTTTTTTTTTTTTTTTTTTTATTCTTTGATGGTTTGGGACTTTTTTTTTATTTCTTTACTATGTGCCTAAAAACAAACAGTTGCTAACAGAGGCAACTACCTGCCTGTTGTATCTGGCATCAGCTCACCGGGGTCACTGACTGGTCCTGCTGGCAATTCATCTGCTCCACATCAGTCAACAGAGCAGCTCTTCTTCTTCCAGGCTGCTCTGTTGTCAGCGTGTGACTGCCAGTGTCATGCTGATTTACAGCTAGCTTCCCGCAGTTATCGGGGATCGGCAGTCACGCCCCATCAGCAGAGCAGATGAGAAACCGCTGCTCTGTCAATATGAGGTCGGGCGGAAGCCGCTAAATCACTGGTAGGAGCCGTCTACACCTGGTACAACAGGCTGCTGGTATTTAGCAACTACCTGGCTACTAGTTCTTGAGCATAGTGTAAAACAGGGGTGTCCAAACTAATTTTTACATAGGGCCACATCAACATTATTTTTGCCTTCAAAGAGTTGCTTGTAATTGTAAGGGCTTATGCAGATCTCCATGGAGGGAGGGACGAGAATCAGGAGTATAGCTGGAGGGATGAGAAGCAGGAGAGGACAGAGGAGTATAGCTGGAGGGATGAGAAGCAGGAGAGGACAGAGGAGTATAGTTGGAGGGATGAGAAGCAGGAGAGGACAGAGGAGTATAGCTGGAGGGATGAGAAGCAGGAGAGGACAGAGGAGTATGGCTGGAGGGATGAGAAGCAGGAGAGGACAGAGGAGTATAGCTGGAGGGATGAGAAGCAGGAGAGGACAGAGGAGTATAGCTGGAGGGATGAGAAGCAGGAGAGAGGACAGAGGAGTATAGCTGGAGGGATGAGAATCAGGAGAGAGGACAGAGGAGTATAGCTGGAGGGATGAGAAGCAGGAGAGAGGACAGAGGAGTATAGCTGGAGGGATGAGAATCAGGAGAGAGGACGGAGGAGTATAGCTGGAGGGATGAGAAGCAGGAGAGGACAGAGGAGTATAGCTGGAGGGACGAGAAGCAGGAGAGGACAGGGGAGTATAGCTGGAGGGATGAGAAGCAGGAGAGAGGACAGAGGAGTATAGCTGGAGGGATGAGAAGCTGGAGAGAGGACAGAGGAGTATAGCTGGAGGGATGAGAAGCAGGAGAGAGGACAGAGGAGTATAGCTGGAGGGATGAGAAGCTGGAGAGGACAGAGGAGTATAGCTGGAGGGATGAGAACCAGGAGAGGACAGAGGAGTATAGCTGGAGGGACGAGAAGCAGGAGAGAGGACAGAGGAGTATAGCTGGAGGGACGAGAAGCAGGAGAGGACAGAGGAGTATAGCTGGAGGGATGAGAAGCTGGAGAGGACAGAGGAGTATAGCTGGAGGGATGAGAAGCAGGAGAGGACAGAGGAGTATAGCTGGAGGGACGAGAAGCAGGAGAGAGGACAGAGGAGTATAGCTGGAGGGACGAGAAGCAGGAGAGGACAGAGGAGTATAGCTGGAGGGACGAGAAGCAGGAGAGAGGACAGAGGAGTATAGCTGGAGGGATGAGAAGCAGGAGAGAGGACAGAGGAGTATAGCTGGAGGGATGAGAATCAGGAGAGAGGACAGAGGAGTATAGCTGGAGGGACGAGAAGCAGGAGAGGACAGGGGAGTATAGCTGGAGGGATGAGACGCAGGAGAGGACAGGGGAGTATAGCTGGAGGGATGAGAAGCAGGAGAGAGGACAGAGGAGTATAGCTGGAGGGATGAGAAGCAGGAGAGGACAGAGGAGTATAGCTGGAGGGATGAGAAGCAGGAGAGAGGACAGAGGAGTATAGCTGGAGGGATGAGAAGCAGGAGAGAGGACAGAGGAGTATAGCTGGAGGGATGAGACGCAGGAGAGGACAGGGGAGTATAGCTGGAGGGATGAGACGCAGGAGAGGACAGGGGAGTATAGCTGGAGGGATGAGAAGCAGGAGAGAGGACAGAGGAGTATAGCTGGAGGGATGAGACGCAGGAGAGGACAGGGGAGTATAGCTGGAGGGATGAGACGCAGGAGAGGACAGGGGAGTATAGCTGGAGGGATGAGGATCAGGAGAGAGGACAGAGGAGTATAGCTGGAGGGATGAGAAGCAGGAGAGAGGACAGAGGAGTATAGCTGGAGGGATGAGAAGCAGGAGAGAGGACAGAGGAGTATAGCTGGAGGGATGAGAAGCAGGAGAGAGGACAGAGGAGTATAGCTGGAGGGATGAGAAGCAGGAGAGAGGACAGAGGAGTATAGCTGGAGGGATGAGAAGCAGGAGAGAGGACAGGGGAGTATAGCTGGAGGGATGAGAAGCAGGAGAGAGGACAGAGGAGTATAGCTGGAGGGATGAGAAGCAGGAGAGAGGACAGAGGAGTATAGCTGGAGGGATGAGAAGCTGGAGAGAGGAGATTGTTAGAGGCTAGATACTGGGAATGAACAGGGGTAGACAGTGAATGCAGAGCACGCCTGTCAATCAGGGGAAGTATGACCGCACAGTCAGGGAGTTTGCTGACCTGTGACCTCCGGGCTGTGTCCTGGCTGGTGATAGTGGTGCACGCTCAGTATGCGCATGTACAGCACACCGGGACCGTAAGCTTCATACAATGTGTGCAGAAAAGAGTTCAAACTGTGATCTAAATATCTGCAAAAATATCCCCCAGTAACGGCTCCCCACAAAACAGTATTAGATCATTTTGTGAGGCCATGATAGATCACTTCTATTATCACCAGTGGAGATCTATTGACACATTTATTTTTGATATTGTTTCTAAAAGTGCAGAAGACTTTGTAGTATGTTTTTGTGAGCAGCTGCGAGTGTCGACGAGGAATAAATGAGCATTTCTTTGTCGCTCCATTGGGAGACCCAGACAATTGGGTGTATAGCTTCTGCCTCCGGAGGCCACACAAAGTATTACACTTTTAAAAAGTGTAACCCCTCCCCTCTGCCTATACACCCTCCCGTGGATCACGGGCTCCTCAGTTTTATGCTTTGTGTGGAAGGAGGCTGACATCCACTCATAGAAAAAAACAAAAGATTTATCATACATAGTATGACAGAAGAAAAGAGGTCCCCTATGGGGTCCCCGGCATGCTCCCTTCTCACCCCACTATGTCGGCAGTGTTGTTAAGGTTGAGGTACCCATTGCGGGTACAAAGGCTGGAGCCACATGCCGTCTCCTTCACCATCCCTTATGCGGCTCTGGGAGAAGTGGGAGCTTCATCGGTCATTCACATGCTGAGACCGTGCTCCATCTGCAGCCCCTGGTGGAACCTGCTGGACCGGAGCATTTTCATCCCCAGGGACCGGGCCCTGCACCTTCAAGGTACTCTGTGTCCCCATGGGGGGACGGTACGGGGAGAGAGGTCGCCTCTCTCCCCAGTAGCGCCGTCCGTTGGTTTTTCATCGGACTTCCGCGCCGGCCGTGCCTGCTTGTCGGGCACGGCCTTAAATTTAGTCCCCGGCTTCATCGCGGCCTAGTCGCGAAAAATCCCGCCCCCGGGCCTGCTTGTCAGGGGGAAGGGCGGTATTACCGACAGAGGGCTGGAGCATCTTTGCACGTCTCCCATCCCCTCTCATGGACCACTATGGGGCCTCCAGATTCCCGCCTTTTGCCGGCGCCGCCCATGGCTCCACTCCCCCCTTGAGAGCTCCGGCGGCCATGTTTTTCATTCTGCCGGTGTATGCTGCAGCAGCACAGCTCTACAGCTCTGGGGGACCCACGACAGGGAATCTGTAGGACACCAGCGGTTGGTAAGCCACACCGGTCACCCGGTGCTGGTTCCCCTAGGGTGCCGTGATATATATATATCTACATATATTATATATATTCGGAACGGCTGTTTAACCCTTTCCCATATACCCTCAGTGGTCGCTCTCCTAAGGGACACTTATTGCTTACAGCATGTCGTCCACAAGAAGCAAAGCCCTTAAGACACAGGTTTTTTTCGCAGCCTGTACCTCTTGTGGGGCTATGTTGCCTGCGGGATCCACCTACCCTCACTGTGATCAATGCTCGACTCCTGCCACGCTTGCTCAGCCGGAGCCTAGGGCACTTGTGGGCCCCTCGGCTCATGTAGATCCCCCTGCTCCCCCTGAGCAGTCTGCAGGGACAGAGTCACCGTCATTGGCCTCTTTCGCTGAGAAACTCTCTCAGTCACTCTCTCAATCCATTGCACTGTCTATGGACAAATGGTCTTCTAGGCTCCTGGAGGCATTGCAGTCCAGACCGGGCTCTTCACAGGCCCCGGCCCCTGTTAGTTTGTCTCCTCCAGGGCCTTCTCGGTCCGCGCCGCAGCGCGCTCCCAGGATAGCCCCTAAGTCCCAGGCGGAGGACTCCTGCCCGGATCGCAGTCCCAGACCGGCTAAGCGGCCTCGCTGGGAATCTTCTCCGGCCTCCTCACGCTGCTCTGGATCTCAGCTGGAGGACTCTCAGGATGACGAGGCGGACGTGGGAGCTCAGGGCTCTGACCCTGACTTCGCCCTCAACCTTGATACCCCTGAGGGGGACGCCTTAGTAAATGATCTTATTTCGTCCATCAACCAGGTGTTGGATCTCTCTCCCCCCGCCTCCACCGGTAGAGGAGTCGGCTTCTCAGCAGGAGAAACACCAATTTCGATTCCCCAAACGTACGCGCAATACGTTCTTTGATCACTCTAACTTCAGGGACGCTGTCCAGAAGCCCAGAGCGGTCCCGGACAAGCGGTTTGCTAAAAGGCACTCTGACACGCGTTATCCCTTTTCACCTGAGGTCTTTAAGGGCTGGGCGCACTCACCCAAGGTGGATCCTCCAGTCTCTAGATTGGCTGCTAGGTCCGTTGTGTCTGTTGCCGATGGCTCATCCCTGAAGGATGCCACTGACAGGCAGATAGAGCTCTTGGTGAAATCTATTTATGAGGCCACGGGCGCGTCTTTCGCCCCGGCCTTTGCGGCTGTGTGGGCACTCCAAGCAATCTCGGCATGTCTGACTGAGATTAATGCTGTCACGCGGAATTCTGCTCCGCATGTTTCTTCCTTGACCTCTCAGGCATCAGCATTTTCGTCCTACGCCATGAACGCCGTCCTGGACTCTGCTAGCCGTACGGCTGTAGCATCCGCTAACTCCGTGGCAGGCCGCAGGGCCATGTGGCTGCGCGAATGGAAAGCAGACTCTGCTTCCAAAAGGTTCTTAACTGGTTTGCCTTTTTCTGGCGAACGTTTGTTTGGCGAACGGTTGGATGAGATTATTAAGGAATCCTCGGGAAAGGACTCTTCCTTACCCCAGTCCAAACCTAAGAGACCTCAGCAGAGAAAAATCCAATCGAGGTTTCGGTCCTTTCGTCCCTCCGCCAAGCCCCAATCCTCTTCGTCCAACCGGCCGGAGAAAGGCCAGAAGAACTCCTATGGGTGGCGGTCCAAGTCACGCCCCCAAAAGTCCGCAGGAGGCACTGCCTCCAACACGGCCTCCTCATGACTCTCGGCCTCATCTACCCACATCCTCGGTCGGTGGCAGGCTCTCCCGCTTTGGCGACGCCTGGTGGCCACATGTTCAAGACCGATGGGTGAGAGACATTCTGTCTCATGGTTACAGGATAGAGTTCAGCTCTCGACCTACGGCTCGTTTTTTCAGAACCTCCCCACCCCCCACACAGGCAGACGCACTGTTTCAGGCGGTGGACGCTCTAAAGATGGAAGGAGTTGTGATTCCCGTTCCCCTTCAGGAACGTGGTCGCGGATTTTACTCCAACTTGTTCGTGGTGCCAAAAAAGGACGGGTCTTTCCGTCCCGTTCTGGACCTCAAGCTGCTCAACAGACATGTAAGAACCAGACGGTTTCGGATGGAATCTCTCCGCTCGGTCATCGCCTCGATGTCACAAGGAGACTTCCTAGCATCGATCGACATCAAGGATGCTTATCTCCATGTGCCGATCTCACCCGAACACCAACGTTTCCTGCGTTTCGCCATCGGGGACGAACACCTCCAGTTCGTCGCATTGCCCTTTGGCCTGTCGACAGCCCCACGGGTCTTCACCAAAGTCATGGCATCCGTCGTGGCGGTCCTGCACTCTCAGGGCCACTCGGTAATCCCATACTTGGACGATCTCCTAGTCAGGGCCCCTTCTGGGGTGGCGTGTCAACGAAGTCTTACCGTCACTCTGGCGACTCTCCAGCAGTTCGGGTGGATCATCAATTTCCCGAAATCCAAGTTGACGCCGACCCAATCACTGACTTACCTCGGGATGGAGTTTCATACCCTTCCAGCGTTAGTCAAGCTACCGCGGGACAAACAGCTTTCTCTGCAGGCGGGGGTGCAGTCACTTCTTCGGAGTCAGTCACACCCCTTAAGGCGCCTCATGCACTTCCTGGGGAAGATGGTTGCAGCTATGGAGGCAGTGCCCTTCGCGCAATTCCATCTACGGCCACTCCAATGGGACATTCTTCGCAAATGGGACAAGAGTTCGGCTTCCTTCGACAAGAACGTCTCTCTTTCACTTGCAACCAAAACATCACTTCAGTGGTGGCTCCTACCCACATCTCTGTCTCGGGGAAAATCCTTCCTCCCCCCAACCTGGGCTGTGGTCACCACGGACGCGAGCCTGTCAGGTTGGGGAGCGGTTTTTCTCCACCACAGGGCTCAGGGAACCTGGACTCCAATAGAATCGTCCCTTCAGATAAGGGCAGTATATCTAGCCCTATTGGCTTTCCATCGGTGGCTGCAGGGCAGGCAGATCCGAATCCAGTCGGACAACGCCACTGCCGTCGCCTACATCAACCACCAAGGCGGCACTCGCAGTCGTCAAGCCTTCCAGGAAGTCGAGCGGATTCTGCAGTGGGTGGAAGTCACAGGCTCCACCATCTCCGCAGTTCACATCCCGGGCGTAGAAAACTGGGAAGCAGATTTTCTCAGTCGTCAGGGCATGGACGCGGGGGAATGGTCTCTTCACCCAGACGTGTTTCGAGAGATCTGTCGCCGCTGGGGAACACCGGACGTCGATCTCATTGCATCGAGACACAACAACAAGGTCCCGGCCTTCATGGCACGGTCTCAGGATCACAGAGCTCTGGCAGCGGAGCTGGCTGGCTCCCTGTCTGTCTGTGCGGGCGGGCGAATGGCTCCCTGTCTGTCTGTGCGGGCGGGCGAATGGCTCCCTGTCTGTCTGTGCGGGCGGGCGGCTGGCTCCCTGTCTGTCTGTGCGGGCGGGCGGCTGGCTCCCTGTCTGTCTGTGCGGGCGGGCGGCCGGCTCCCTGTCTGTCTGTGCGGGCGGGCGGCTGGCTCCCTGTCTGTCTGTGCGGGCGGGCGGCTGGCTCCCTGTCTGTCTGTGCGGGCGGGCGGCTGGCTCCCTGTCTGTCTGTGCGGGCGGGCGGCCGGCTCCCTGTCTGTCTGCGGGCGGCCGGCCGGCTCCCTGTCTGTCTGTGCGGGCGGCCGGCTCCCTGCCTGTCTGTCTGTCTGTCTGTGCGGGCAGCTGGCCGGCTCCCTGTCTGTCTGTGCGGGCGGCCGGTGGCGCTGCGGGTGTCCCAGATGGTCTGTCGGCAGTGCGGGCTTCAAATGATGGCCACCTGGAGTCAATATGTGCACTTTATCTTTTATTTTTTTACTTTTTTTTATCTCTAAATTTGGGGTGCGTTTTATAATCCGGTGCGTCGTATAAAAGAAAAAGTACCGGAATTAAAAAGGTGTTAAAAATACTGATTCTTGTGATTTATTATTATTAAACATTTGATTAGGATGAGACTGTATTTAGAAAATCACGCTTCACAATATGCTCCTGCTGAGATCCCATCTACAGTAGAATCCCCCTATACAAATGTAACCAAGAACACAAGTGACACATTTGCGTTTTGTTTTTTTTGAAAAATGTATAAAATATTTAATATATTTTTCCTGAGATCGACCATCAAAATTTAGAATTTGACTCCTCAAAAACAAAATATCATCATTACAAACATAGTGTTGTGACCCATCAGACTAAAGCCTGACTTTATCTTCTTTCTAGCCTGAGACATGATACAAAATGTAGAATTATACAAGGCCAAAATTCAGGTTTTATGAAAACTCGAGGAATCTATAAAACATGAACTAATGAACATACAAATTCAAAACTTTTATTTTTAATTCACTAAAGTAGCTTTTCAAAAACACCAAAGACTATAAATATCCCAAGATGTCAGGTAATAAAAAAAAAAAAATCGGATTTGGATCACTTGGAATGGAGTGATTCACCGGAGATCCTCTTATAACCTTTGTCTGGTACCGTGAAAAAAAAAAAACACTAGTTGTAGCAATCTGTGTGGGGTGACGTTGACTCCGTGGTACCAGACAAGGGTTAGGCATTAACATACGTGATGTGTGTGGCTGTAACATTTGCCGCTGGCGCAGCGTGCAGCCGTCCTGCCGTCCGTTCATAGGTCCCTAGTGCCTGTTGCACAGTCACCTTGATATGTCAGGCGTCCGTCTTGATAGTGGCACGGTCAGTCTTGTCTACGTCAATTGTTCCCGCTCGTTGGAGTTGGATTATTATTAGATGATCATCTGCTGCAGGAGACAGAGGCAAAGGCTCATTCTAGAACCACCTCACACGTCGCCATGATAATGCACATTGGCGATCATTAAGGGGTTAACTATAAGAAGTCCCCAGGGTGCTGCTTAATCACTAGAGCTCATTCCGCTCTTAGTAATGTTATATTTCCTTCCAGGCGCTCTGGTGAAGACGGATGAACAAGAAGTCATCAACTTCCTCCTCACAACAGAAATCATCCCCCTGTGTCTGCGGATTATGGAGTCTGGAAGTGAACTCTCCAAAACGGTAGCGTGGCCTCTCCCCTCCCGTCTTGTACCCGCCTCTCCCCTCCCGTCTTGTACCCGCCTCTCCCCTCCCGTCTTGTACCCGCCTCTCCCCTCCCGTCTTGTACCCGCCTCCCCCCTCCCGTCTTGTACCCGCCTCCCCCCTCCCGTCTTGTACCCGCCTCCCCCCTCCCGTCTTGTACCCGCCTCTCCCCTCCCGTCTTGTACCCGCCTCTCCCCTCCCGTCTTGTACCCGCCTCCCCCCTCCCGTCTTGTACCCGCCTCCCCCCTCCCGTCTTGTACCCGCCTCTCCCCTCCCGTCTTGTACCCGCCTCTCCCCTCCCGTCTTGTACCCGCCTCTCCCCTCCCGTCTTGTACCCGCCTCTCCCCTCCCGTCTTGTACCCGCCTCTCCCCTCCCGTCTTGTACCCGCCTCTCCCCTCCCGTCTTGTACCCGCCTCTTCCCCTCCCATCTTGTACCCAATCATGGCGGCAGCTTTTATTGATCCTCGGTCTCAGCGGTGTCTCATCGCACACATGGCCGAGAGCCGGTCATTTCTTCATAGTACTTTGTTTCCTTTCTTTAAGGTGGCGACGTTCATTCTCCAGAAGATCCTGCTGGACGACACCGGCCTGGCCTACATCTGTCAGACGTACGAGCGCTTCTCGCACGTGGCAATGATTTTGGTAAGATGACAATGGGCGTTGGTCTTGTTAAGATAAAGGCAAACTCCAGGAAAGTTGCACATTTTATATAGTTGATTATAAAGACCTTCAGACTTCAGCTATTCTGTGGCAGATGCCAAATATCCATTGACGTGCCTATGACGTCTAGTCAGGACATAACCTGATATTAAGTGAATGTATTGTTGACATTAAATCCTCCTTTTTTTAATCTATTCTCCTTTTTAGGGTAAAATGGTGCTGCAGCTGTCTAAGGAGCCGTCTGCCAGGCTGCTGAAGCACGTTGTGCGCTGTTACCTGCGCCTCTCCGACAATCCCAGGTAAGCGTTCTTTTTTGCTCATTATGTGACTGGAGAGCCGGCTTATCATTTTGTTACTTCTAAATGATTTCAAATAATGGTTACATTGATAAAAAAAATAAACACATTAAAATAACGAGATGCTGGTATTTTGGGCCTCTGAATTCTCTCCATAGATATAAAGCTACACCATAAATTCTTGGCTGCCTTCTGCCACCGCTAGGGGGATAGTCTTTTAAGGCCCCCTTCACACATCCGTGATTCCGATACGTATGACGTGCATTTTCAAATGTAACAGAGGCACGGACATACGCAGACCCATTAAAATCAATAGTCTATTTACATATCCATGTTTTTTCATGGGCGTGTCTGTGTGTTCTGCTTGGAGACAAGTCGGTTTTTCTCCAGCAGCACCGATGTGGCATGGACCTCGCACTGATGTGATCCATGTAACGTCGTTGTGACACGTACTGGAGAAAACACGTTTCTTTGAAATAAAATGATTTTTTTTTTTTTTTTTTTATACTCACCTGTCTCCGGCGCTGCTGTCTCTGGCGCTGCTGTCACTTGCTTCCAGGCCCGCTCATTATGTTCATGCATATTCACTGCACCGCGGACCAAGAAGCAGGAGACAGCAGGGCCAGAGACTGTAGCACCAGGGACAGGCGAGTAAAAATCTCCTGCCAAAATCAAGGCACACGGATGGTCATACGCACCTTCAACACAGTCCGTGCGAAACGTGCGTTTTTATCATGGATGTGTGAAGGGGGCCCTAAAGGGAGTGTTCGTCCATCTCCCTTGCAAAATGGTCAGCAGATTTAACAGAACCAAGCACTCAAGGGTTAAATAATCTTGCATTTCTCCGCTGTATTGCAGAGCACGCGAGGCCCTGAGACAATGTCTTCCTGACCAGCTGAAGGACACCACATTCGCCCAGGTACTGAAGGACGACACCACAACCAAACGCTGGCTGGCTCAGCTGGTTAAAAACCTACAAGAAGGTCAAGTCACAGACCCCCGGGGGATCCCACTCCCTCCTCAGTGACCTCCTAAGCGATGCAGCAGTGCTGGTGAGCGCAGCTTCTGTGACGGCAGCAGTGCTGGTGAGCGCAGCTTCTGTGACGGCAGCAGTGCGCGATTCTGTCTTCATCTGATCAGTCGGCTTCTATTTACTGAAGACCTTTCCTGGCCCAGATGTCTCCCCCCGCCCGTTCTCAGACCGGTGAGGTTTTTGTAACGAGGGACTCCGGCGTTCTTGTTGATCAAGAAGTGGCCGCTTTAGGAACTCCTCCTGGATCTTCAGGTCTCTGGGCCGCAGTGATCTAGTGTCATGTTTACAGACTGCTACCATATAATGGAGTCACCGGACCCACTGCAGAACCGGGACGCCCTCCTCGTCTGCTGCCTGACAAAGCTTCTAGCTGTGAAACAACTTTACAAGGAAAAAAAAAAAAGAAATAAAAATTATATATTTTTCACAACGGAGATGTTAAATAATGCGTTAGTTTGCAGAAAAGTACACAAGGTGTTCTAAAATAAAAAATTCTGCTTTCTTCATTTGTTGCAGGTTTTAATAAATACTGGACCCAGACATCGGCTGTCCTTCATTTTATTTTTCCTTCTAACCCCTTAAAGGGGAATTCCACGCTAAAAGAAAAGTCTTCAATCTGTTAAATCATAAATCATGTTTGTGTATCATGCATGTATTCACTGCATATATAAGATCCGCTCACGTGCGGTCAGGATGGTGACCAGATTCTCATCCGGCCTCTAAGTGCACCTGTGATTCAGGTGAGCGTTCATGAGGAATATCCCTGATTCCTTACACCCAGAATAAGAAGGTGAATCCGTTCCCTGCTCCTCTGTAGTTCCCTGGTCTGCCAGGATGAAATCCTTTAGACCTGCAGGTTTTTATTTTTTCCTACCTATAAGATTTCTTGAAGAGCCTCCTGTATTGGGGCCAGCTCCCCGGCCACAGAGTCCTACTGGCAAGGTAAGGAGTCTTCCGGTAGCCTGAAGGTGCGGGCCTCTTCCGGTAGCCTGAAGGTGCGGGCCTCTTCCGGTAGCCTGAAGGTGCGGGCCTCTTCCGGTAGCCTGAAGGTGCGGGCCTCTTCCGGTAGCCTGAAGGTGCGGGCCTCTTCCGGTAGCCTGAAGGTGCGGGCCTCTTCCGGTAGCCTGAAGGTGCGGGCCTCTTCCGGTAGCCTGAAGGTGCGGGCCTCTTCCGGTAGCCTGAAGGTGCGGGCCTCTTCCGGTAGCCTGAAGGTGCGGGCCTCTTCCGGTAGCCTGAAGGTGCGGGCCTCTTCCGGTAGCCTGAAGGTGCGGGCCTCTTCCGGTAGCCTGAAGGTGCGGGCCTCTTCCGGTAGCCTGAAGGTGCGGGCCTCTTCCGGTAGCCTGAAGGTGCGGGCCTCTTCCGGTAGCCTGAAGGTGCGGGCCTCTTCCGGTAGCCTGAAGGTGCGGGCCTCTTCCGGTAGCCTGAAGGTGCGGGTGTCCACTTTAGGTACCATTTTGACCACAACATTGCTGATCATCCCTGAGGGCCCGAGGCTTGGGAGATTTCCTTTCCTAGGTCCACTTCCAGCCCTGAGGTAGCTCCTTGGGAGTTACATTTCCCCAGACTCCTGCTCCGTGTCCTCCTGTCTCACAGACATCATTACTATTCTTGCTCTGTAGACCTCCGTCCTCACTTCAGCTGGGCGGGACATCTAGTGACACCCCCACACCCCCCCCCCCCCCCCATTTACTGCTTTTCCTCCAGATACAGTTGGCAAACCTGATCAGATTTTTTTACACTACAAATTATCGTCCAATCTTCTCAGATCCCCGTAGATTTTCCTCTCTTCCGTCTGTATTAATCCAAAATCCCAGGATGAGAGAATTTTACTCCATGGGTGCTAAAAGATCTCCTCTTCAACATCTTCTATATTTGTCACATTTTTTCAGAGTCCAAATAAAAGTAAAGCCTCCACCATCTGGCCAATGTTCACAATCTCCTTCAGCTCACATTTTCCTCGGACCTTTGTGCTCACTCTTCTAGGGATGCGGCAACCTCTTGGGCCGAGACGGCCATTGCTTATAGTGAGCAGATTTGGAAAGCCCCATCGGGTCCTCGTCTGGCTTTTTAAGCACTGTAGACTGGATTTGGGGCATTTAGACTTTTTTTTTTTTTTTTTTTTGGTAGAAGGTAGAGTTGAGCGAGTACCTAACTATTCATACTCGCTATACTCCTAAAGAGTAATGTCTAATACTTGCGTATTCACTCCGAATAGCGTGTGCAATGCAAGTCAATAGTGAATACTCTCATAGTAACAAGTAACCCGAATGCCGTACTATTCGAGTAGTGAATAGTGCAGAATTCGTGTTCTCGTTACATTGCGAGTTTTGCCCATTGACTTCCATTGCACACGCTATTTGAAATGCATACGCGAGTATTCGTATTTGTTAAGAGTATAGCGAGTATAAATAGTTAGGTACTCGCTCATCTCTAGTGGAAAGGTCCTTCGAGCAGGGGGCCTTCTCTGGGGGTTTCTTAGTTTCCTCTCTGTGGTGCTGCCAGCGTGTAGGGGAAAGCAGATAATTACTCTGAATCCCCCTTTCCTGGCAGCACCAGCCCCGTATTCCCTCCCTGCATTCAGTGGACTTTTTAATTACATTCCTGACTTTTCTTTGTCGCTCCATTGGGAGACCCAGACAATTGGGTGTATAGGCTATGCCTCCGGAGGCCGCACAAAGTATTACACTTAAAAGTATTAAGCCCCTCCCCTTCTGCCTATACACCCCCCGTGCTCCCACGGGCTCCTCAGTTTTTTGCTTTGTGCGAAGGAGGTCAGACACGCACGCACAGCTCCACAGATTGGTCAGCAGCAGCTGCTGACTATATCGGATGGAAGAAAAGTGGGCCCATATAGGGCCCCCAGCATGCTCCCTTCTCACCCCACTCTTGTCGGCGGTGTAGTTAAGGTTGAGGTATCCATTGCGGGTACGGAGGCTGGAGCCCACATGCTGCTTTCCTTCCCCATCCCCCTCAGGGCTCTGGTGAAGTGGGATCCTATCGGTCTCCAGGCACTGAGACCGTGCTTCATCCACAACTCCTGGGAGACTGCTGGATAGGAGCCGGGTATCGTTCAGGGACATGGCCCTGCTACTTGGAGGTACTCTGTGTCCCCGTGGGGACCGCGCACAGCAACACTCCAGCATTGCTGGGTGTGCTAGTGCACCGGGGACCGCGGCGCTGACCGGGTTAATATGTGCCATTACACACTCAGCGCTGCTGAGTGTGTTTATGTATAGGGACTGCCGCACTAACCGCCGCTGCCAGGGAAACACTGCGGCGCGGCTGGGACTTGTAGTGCGCCGGGGACTTTCGCGCCGGCTGCGCTTTTACGGCGGCCGCGTTTATTACTAGAGTCCCCGGCTTTTTGCGGCCTAGTTTCATTTCCTCCCGCCCACAGCCCTGACAGGCAGGGGAAGGGCGGGACGCTGCACAGAACGAGCAGCGCTGAGGGCTGGAGCATGCTTTGCATACTCCACCCCTCTCACTGTGCACAGTGCAGGCACCAGCTCCCGCTCTTTCTGAGCCACGCCCACGGCTCCCACCTCTCCTCAGGACGCCGGCAGCCATTCCTGTCAGCTCCTTGGACGCTACAGAGGGGGACAAAGTCTGGGAGACCCAGGCAGGGACTCTGGTGGCCTCACAACCGCTTTAAGCGGGTGGTAAGCAGCACCTGTGGTGCTAGCCCCATTGTGCAGTAGTGTAACATTATATGTTTATGGTATACATATTTTACACTGTATGGTGCACAGTTGATTTCTGGCTATATACCCTATTGTGTTACTCAGGGAAGATAATAGCATGGCGCCCACGAAAGGCAGGGGTGCCAAAACACAGGCTTATTATGCTGCCTGCGCCGCATGTACGACCCCGCTACCGGCAGGTTCCACTGACCCTCATTGTGTACTGTTCGGCCCCTGTGGCACTTACTCAGCTAGAGCCTCTGCTAAGGGGGGCCCAGGGGGAGCAACCTGCTGACACTGTTCAGGTGACGGGGACAGAGTTTGCAAAACTCTCTGAGACTATGGCTAAGATACTGGAAGCCTTGCAGTCCAGGCCGGTATCTCAGCACAGGGACTCTGTTGGTCCAGCTGAGGTGGGCCAGGGAACAAAGATTCAACAATGTCCTCCCGGGGTATCTCATGGATCCCAGGCTGAGGGTTCTGACACAGACCCCAGCCCCAGACCGACTAAGCGAGCTCGCTTGACAATTCCCTTGACATCCTCATATTGTTCAGGGTCTCAGCGGGGGGGAATCTCTAGTTGATGATGCGGACACAGCTGATCAGGATTCTGATCCTGAGGCCGCTCTCAATCTTGATACTCCGGACGGGGACGCCATAGTGAACGACCTTATTGCGTCCATCAATCGTATGTTGGATATTTCTCCCTCAGCTCCTCCGGTGGAGGAGTCAGCTTCACAGCAGGAGAAATTCCGTTTCAGGTTTCCCAAGCGTACACCGAGTATGTTTCTGGACCACTCTGATTTCAGAGAGGCAGTCCAGAATCACCATGCTTGTCCAGATAAGCGTTTTTCTAAGCGCCTTAAGGATACACGTTATCCCTTTCCCCCTGACGTGGTCAAAAGTTGGGCTCAGTGTCCCAAAGTGGATCCTCCAATCTCCAGACTGGCAGCTAGATCCATACTTGCAGTGGAAGATGGGGCGTCACTCAAAGATGCCACTGACAGGCAGATGGAGCTCTGGTTGAAATCCATCTATGAAGCTATCGGCGCTTCTTTTGCCCCAGCATTCGCAGCCGTATGGGCGCTG
>NC_134359.1:16411430-16436430 GCF_048569485.1 Anomaloglossus baeobatrachus
GCACTCTTTGTCCTTGTCGCTGGCCAGCGTAAAGGGTCACAGGCTTCCAAATCAACCTTGGCTCGGTGGATCAAGGAGCCAATTCTCGAAGCCTACCGTTCGGCTGGGCTTCCAGTTCCCTCAGGGCTGAAGGCCCATTCTACCAGAGCCGTGGGCGCGTCCCTGAGCTTTGAGGCACCAGGCTACGGCTCAGCAGGTGTGTCAGGCGGCTACCTGGTCGAGCCTGCACACTTTCACGAAACACTATCAGGTGCGATACCTATGCTTCGGCAGATGCCAGCCTAGGTAGACGAGTCCTTCAGGCGGCGGTTGCCCACCTGTAGGAAGAGGCCGTTTTACGGCTCTCTTACAAGGTATTATTTTACCCACCCAGGGACTGCTTTTGGACGTCCCAATTGTCTGGGTCTCCCAATGGAGCGACAAAGAAGAAGGGAATTTTGTTTACTTACCGTAAATTCCTTTTCTTCTAGCTCCAATTGGGAGACCCAGCGCCCGCCCCTGTTTTTTTGTGTACACATGTTGTTCATGTTGAATGGTTTCAGTTCTCCGATATTCCTTCGGATTGAAGTTACTTTAGGCTGTGTGCACACGATGCGTTTTTTACCGCGGAAACGCTGCGTTTTGAACCGCAGCGTTTCAGTGGCAAATTGCATGCGTTCAGCTTTCCCAGCAAAGTGTATGGGAAAGCTGAAAAATCAGTGCACACGCTGCGTTTCTTTCCGCAGCGTTTTGGATGCCAAAAAATCGGTGCGGAAAGAAAAGCAGCATGTCACTTCTTTTGTGCGTTGTGGCTGCGTTCTCTCCCCCATTGAAATCAATGATGTGGGGTCAGAACGCAGCCACAACGCATGGACCTGCTTTTTTGTTGCGGTCCGCGGCCTTTGTCGGCACGCCAGAACGCAGGCATTTACCTGGAAGTGAGGTCAAGAGGCTTCCTGTTGACCTCACTTCCTGGCAAAGCCCCCCGGTGTCGCCAAAGTGCCCGCCCCGACCCCCGACCCCCCCTCCCGAAAATCCAACATGGCCGCGCGCACAGTAGCGCACCGGCCGCCCTGCTCCTATGATTTCTGTCGCATGTGCAATAACACATGCGACAGAAAACTGTTCCCCAGGCCCTGCCCGTTCACCCCAATTCCCCCCGGTGTCATACATACCTGTCCGGTTGCAGCGCTGATCCCCCGCGGCCCCCTCCTCCTTCACAGCAGACGCCGGCCGGTCACATGTGCAGAGCAGCTGACAGCCAGCACAGTGTTCAGTGTGAGCTGTGCTGGCTGCTCGGCAGTCTGCAGCTGTGACCCGGGGAGAGTGGGTGCAGATTTTTGCACCCACTCTCCTCAAATGGAGGGTCTGCCCTCCTAGAAAATGGGGGATACGTTCCCTGAACGTGTCCCCCATATTCTAGAAGGTCCAGAGCCGACGTGGGACATCCAAATGGATTTCTGCGGACCCCATTTTTTTTATTAAATTGGATAACAAGGGAATGATTTGGGGAGTGTTTTTTTCTAATAATAAATTTTTTGTTGTCTTTTTTTGCTTTTGTTTACTGTCAATTAGTTATGTCGGGTGTCTGATAGACGCCGTGACATCACTAATTGCTGGGCTTGATGCCAGGTGACATTACACATCTGGTATCAACCCCATTTATTACCCCGTTAGCCAACGCACCAGGGCGCGGGATGAGTTGGGGCGAAGCGCCAGGATTGGCGCATCTAATGGATGCGCCACTTCTGGGGAGGCTGCGGCCTGCTATTTTTAGGCTGGGAAGAGTCCAATAACCATGGCTCTTCCCACCCTGAGAATACCAGACCCCAGCTGTCAGCTTCACCTTGGCTGGTGATCTAATTTGGGGGGACCCCACGTTATTTTTTTTTTTATTTATTTATAAATAAAAAAAAAAAACATGGGGAGCCCTCCAAATTGATCACCAGCCAAGATGAAGCTGCCAGCTGTGGTTTGCAGGCTACAGCTGTCTGCTTTACCCTGACTGGCTATCAAAAATAGGGGGGACCCCACGCCATTTTTTTCATTTTTTTTTTTTTTTATTGGATAAATACTAAGCTAGGCACCCTTTAGTGCCACATGAAAGGTACTAAAGGTGCCAGCTTAGAATATGCAGGCGGGGGTAGGACGTTCTATATATTTGACATCCCTTCATCCATTGACGCTTTTTAGGCTGTGTGTCCACAATCAGGGTTTGCAGCGTTATGGGCGCTGAGTGTTTTCCCTGCGTCCATAACGCTGCGTTGTGCAGTAGAAGCACAGTGGAAGGATTTTTGGAGATCCCATGCCCACTGTGCTTCTTTTCTCCGCAGCATAAACTGACCGGTAGCGTGGCTTCCCGAGCCTCAGCATGTCAATTTATGCTGCGGAGACGAGTGTTCTCTGCAGGTAGTATAGAGCTCCACAGCAGCCTGAACCCAAATCGTGGGCATGGGCAGCTGCAGGAAGGCTGGCACTGTGTACTAGACGCCGTGTCGCTGGATCATGGCCACATAGCCTTAGGCCCCTTTCACACGTCAGTGATTCTGGGACGTTTGTGCTTTTTTTTAAACGTACCAGGATCACTGACATACGCAGACCCATTATAATGAATGGGTCTGCTCACACGTCAGTGATTTTTCACTGCACGTGTCTCCATGCGGCGTACCCGCGTGTGCGTGATTGCCGCACGGAGACATGTCCATTTTTTTCTGGCATCACTGATGTCCCACGGACCACGCAGTGGTGTGATCCGTGAAACACGTGCCAGAAAAAAACGTGCTTTTAAAATAAAAAAACATTTTAACTCACCCGGCTCCAGCGATGTCCTCTGCAGCCCGTCCTCCCTGTTCCTTCTGTGCCGGCTCATTATTGTCGCGCATATTCATGATGCACGACACAGCCAACCCGGAAGCAGCTGCTGCGGGGGTCAGCGCCGGCCGGATGCTGCACCGCGGGAGCGATCAGCACCATGGAGAGCGGGAGCGGGTGCAGGTGAGTTAATCTCTAAGTGCAATCACGGGCCACGGAGAACGGAGCCCGGATTGCACTTAGACAACCCACGTGTGCCGTGATTCACGGCACACGGAGGGACATGTGCGTGTTTTACACGCCAGTGAAAAACGTCAGTGTTTTTCACTGACATGTGAAGCGGGCCTAAAAGTGAGAATATTGTTGCTACAGCAACATTTTGGGTGAAGTAGCTGTGGATTCAAAATGCTTAATATACTCCTGAATAAAATCCTTGATGGGTGCAGATTCCAAAATGGGGTCACTTGTGGGGGTTTTCTGACGTATAGGTACCTAAGGGGCTTGGTGCGCGAAGTTTATTTCAACTTTTCCAAAATTCAAATGGTGCTCCTTCCATTCCAAGCCCTCCCATTTATCCAAACAGGATGTGGAGAAGGAAATGACATCACAGGTTTTTTTTTCCAAAGGTCTGTGTTCAACCAACTTTATTATCACTGACAAGTCTTAAAAAACGCACCTAAAAAAAACGCATGAAAAACGCATGAAAAACGCATGAAAAACGCATGAAAAACGCATGCGTTTTCGATGCGTTGTTTCTCAAAAAGCATTGTTTACAATTCTCCCCTCTGCCAGAGGGTGCGTTTTTTTCCGCGCGGAAGAAAAAGCAACGTGTGCACATACCCTTAAACCAGTTTTTAATTCTTTTCCTCCTTCTTGCTTTTGCACCAAAACTGAGGAGCCCGTGGGAGCACGGGGGTGTATAGGCAGAAGGGGAGGGGCTTAACACTTTTAAGTGTAATACTTTGTGCGGCCTCCGGAGGCATAGCCTATACACCCAATTGTCTGGGTCTCCCAATTGGAGCTAGAAGAAAAGGAATTTACGGTAAGTAAACAAAATTCCCTTCTTTGCACAACTATTAGAAAAGTAAAAAAACAAAATCTATGTGTAGATCTGGAGGGATGGATGCCGGAGGACAGGCCGCCATTCTGGGTCTCTCTCTTTTTGTGCATCTACCTCTTATACGCTCCTGTGGCATGTGGACAGGGTCCTCTTTTATTTATTTTTTTTTATTCTATGCTGTCATCTTTTAAGAGAATGAAATTACCAGTAATTCTCTTTTCTAACAACTATATGACTTGTATCCACCGTTTTCACTAGTTGCCCTCTGCTTCATCTCTATTTTTCAGTTGTCTTTGAGCTGGTGGGTGTAGCCTGATGACTGTGATGTCTCCCATGCACAGCACACACAGATATGAGGAATTCTTGCTCTTCAGTCTGTATGTAATGAATGGTCAGAAGCAGTAGCATGGAGGATATTATACAGCAGCATGGAGGGCAGGAAACAGCAGCATGGAGGACATTATATAACGGCATGGGGGACATTGTACAGCGGCATGGAGGACATTATACAGTGGTATGGGGGACGTTATACAGCAGCAGGGAGAACATTGTACAGCAGTAGGGAGGACATTACACAGCAGCATGGAGGTCATTATACAGCGGCATGGAGGTCATTATACAGCGGCATGGAGGTCATTATACAGTGGCATGGAGGTCATTATACAGCGGCATGGAGGGAAGTATACAGCGGCATGGAGGACATTACACAGCAGCATGGATGGCATTATACAGTGGCATGGGGGACATTGTATAGCAGCATGGGGGACATTGCACAGCGGCATGGAGAGCATTAGAGAGTAGCAGCATGGAGGACATACAGTAGCATGGAGGACAGTACACAGCAGTATGGAGGGTATTATACAGCGGCATGGAGGGCATTAGACAGTAGCAGCATGGAGGACAGTACACAGCAGTATGGAGGACATACAGTAGCATGGAGGACAGTGCACAGCAGTATGGAGGACATTATAAAACAGTATGGAAAGTATTAAACAGCAGTACTGAGCAATGTAGCTATGAATCCAGCTCTCAGATGAGATGCAACACTTAAAAACTGTAGACTAAGTCTATGTGAACTGTAATCTGGTCCCGCAGGGAGCCGGCCCTCCTTTTCTTGAGATCTAGCACAATGTTTCCTATGTTTGCACTATTTATGATCTATGTTGAAACAACTGTGCTCATTGACCGGCCGGGTGCCAGCTCTTCAGTGTTTTCTGCCTTATGACTGAGGCCAAACTGTAGATGTTATGAACCTCCTTTGCCACTTTCTGATAATTTTGCTGCCATTTCAAGCACATGGGTAATGGTTGTATACACCAAAACGAAGGCGCTTGTACCGGTGTAGGTGTTATAGGTCTCTGGAGGTCTGCAGGACTAGAGGCCTTTGTTCATGGTCACAGAGCTGATGCCATACCTCCTACACCCCACAGAGGAGATGGTTGTGTATGTATGGCCGACTCTAATAGTCCCCACTCCATGCAGAGGGGTTATTTTTTTGGGCCTATTCGGCACTTGGTCTTTGGAGTGTGACTGCTCTGGTGATCTATGGATATATCATAAATCTCCTTTGTAAAAAATACTATGTGTATAACCTGTCTCCACAACAGTCACCTAAACACCACACAGACTTACAGCAAATGAGCGAGGGCCTGTGACTGATCCATGTGTAGCAAAGGTATTCATTGAGAAGATCTCCGCGTGCTGCACTCTGCTCCGTCCTTCGTGCTTGCTGCAAAATACAGGGAACACCGGCAGCCGTGCACAATGTGTACACCCGCACCACCGTGCACAATGTGTACACCCCGCACCACCGTGCACAATGTGTACACCCGCACCACCGTGCACAATGTGTACACCCGCACCACCGTGCACAATGTGTTCACCCCGCACCACCGTGCACATGGAGCCAGTCACGTATATAGTTTGCGAAGGCCCTAAAAAAGTATGCAGTGAATAATATGGTAAACCAGTTACAAAATAATTGTTTCGATACAAAGTTCTGGAACTTCATCAGAAAAGGAACTGCAGGATATAGAAAAGGAAAAATAAAAGTAAACCGAATACTCTAAAATGTCAGGTGATAAAATCATAATACAGACAAAAGCAAAGCAAAAACAGCAAAAGGACATATACATTAAAATGTGAAGAAAAAACAGATAAACCTAAAAAATTGGTCATAGATACAAAGTGATAGTGATTATACACTGGAGATCAAAATTAGAGAACACACACTTTCCTAGATGTTGCGGTCGTTGTGGTCGTCCTATGTGATTATCTCATAACATGAGGAAACTCGCAGGATGTTACGCTTATTTCATGAATTTAATTTATTGTAAAGAAAATAATAAAAATGTAAATGAGATAAATGTAAAATACACGGATCACAATTAGAGACACCTTCAGCTCCCTGCAAGTTATTGGTGATAATCTGCACTTGGTGCTAATTTCCTTCATTATCTGACAAACCCTATGTAACTGGCTCCTAATGTTGCAGTTTGCACTGACTTTGCCGTTCCATAGTGACTGAAACCCTCCGGCAGCAGGTTGTCCAGATAAAGACTAAAGGGGTGACCCTATCAGACATAACAAGGGAAGATTGTTCCAAGTCTGTGATTTTGAGAATATTGCATCTTTACAACATCACAAACTCTTTCAAGTTCCCCAAGAAGGCTGGTCACCCCCGAAAGACAAATGCAAGAAAGGACATGATAATGGGGAGAATCTCCATGGGTAATCATTTTTTTACACTGCAGCTAGAATTGCCGCCAGTTCAGCACTAAACAGGGTAAGGATCTGTCTCATCATACAGTGTCACGACGTGTAAGAGCATTTGGGACTGAAAGCCCACTCTGCAGAGACCAAACCTCTCATTAGCAGAAAGACTCACAAGGCTAGTCTCCCCTTTTGTGAGGAGCAGGTTGTGTGTACAGAGGGGAAGTGGCCACAGGTTATTTTAGTGTTGAAAGCAAGTTTAATTTATTTGGGTCTGATGGGAAACATTATGTTCATCGACAAACTGGGGAAAGACTGAACCCAAAGTGTGTTCAGAAGTCAGTGATGGTGGTGGAGGAAGGGTCATGGTTTGGGGAATGTTTTCTGCATCAGGAGTTGGACTTCTCATACAGCTGCATGGCAGAGTGATACAAGTGTGGATCAGAACCTTCTTCACAACACGCGGCTCCTCACTTGTGTCCATCCATCAATCAGCCACAATTTTCATCCAGGACAATGCCCCCCTGTCACACAGCAAAAGGGGGAAAGCAGCTCCTGGAAACAATGAAATGGCCACAGCCCAGAGTCCTGATCTCAACCCAATAGAAAACCTCTGGAAAATCCTTGGTGACAAAGTTATGGCCAAGAAACCCCCAACAGTCAAAGAACTGTGGAAGAGACTGGAAGAAGAGTGGGCCAAAATCCCACCCGAGCAGTGTGAGAGACTAGTTATGTCCTGTGGCTGCAGATGTGCTGGAGTCATTCACAGCGACGGACGGTGCACGTCCTACTGATTGTGACTGTTGTCACCTGCAGAACATTTACTGATCATCTCTCTACAGTCATTGCTGCTCTAGTGGCACGGTGCACCCCTTACCCTGTTCTAGTGACATGGTGCACCCCTTACCCTGTTCTAGTGAGCATGGTGCACCCTTTACCCTGTTCTAGTGGCATGGTGCACCCCTTACCCTGTTCTAGTGGCATGGTGCACCCCTTACCCTGTTCTAGTAGCATGGTGCACCCTTTACCCTGTTCTAGTGGCATGGTGCACCCCTTACCCTGTTCTAGTGGCATGGTGCACCCCTTACCCTGCTCCAGTGGCATGGTTCACCCCCTTACTCTCCTCTAGTGACATGGTGCACCCCTTACTTTGCTCCAGTGGCATGGTTCACCCCTTACTCTGCTCTAGTGGCATGGTGCACCCCTTACTCTGCTCTAGTGGCATGGTGCACCCCTTACTCTGCTCTAGTGGCACGGTGCACCCCTTACCCTGTTCTAGTGGTATGGTACACCCCTTACCCTGCTCTAGTGGTATGGTACAACCCCTTACCCTGCTCTAGTGGCACGGTGCTCCCCTTACCCTGCTCTAGTGGCACGGTGCACCCCCTTACCTTGCTCTAGTGACATGGTGCACCCCTTACTTTGCTCCAGTGGCATGGTTCACCCCTTACCCTGCTCTAGTGGCACGGTGCACCCCTTACCCTGCTCTAGTGGCACGGTGCACCCCCTTACCTTGCTCTAGTGGCATGGTGCACCCCCTTACTCTGCTCTAGTGGCATGGTGCACCCCTTACCCTGCTCTAGTGGCATGGTGCACCCCTTACCCTGCTCTAGTGGCATGGTGCACCCCCTTACCCTGCTCTAGTGGCATGGTGCACCCCCTTACCCTGCTCTAGTGGCATGGTGCACCCCTTACTCTGTTCTAGTGGAATGGTGCACCCCTTACCCTGCTCTAGTGGCATGGTGCACCCCTTACCCTGCTCTGGTAGCATGGTGCACCCCTTACCCTGCTCTAGTGGCATGGTGCGCCCCTTACCCTGCTCTAGTGGCACGGTGCCACCCCTTACCCTGCTCTAGTGGCACGGTGCACCCCTTACCCTGCTCTGGTGGCATGGTGCACCCCTTACCCTGTTCTAGTGGCACGGTGCACCCTTTACCCTGTTCTAGTGGCATGGTGCACCCTTTACCCTGTTCTAGTGGCATGGTGCACCCCTTACCCTGTTCTAGTGGCATGGTGCACCCCTTACCCTGCTCCAGTGGCATGGTGCACCCCTCACTCTGCTCTAGTGGCATGGTTCACCCCTTACTCTGCTCTAGTGGCACGGTGCACCCCTTACCCTGTTCTAGTGGCATGGTGCACCCCTTACCCTGCTCTAGTGGCATGGTGCACCCCTTAACCTGCTCTAGTGGCATGGTGCACCACTTACTCTGCTCTAGTGGCATGGTGCACCCCTTACCCTGCTCTAGTGGCATGGTGCTCCCCTTACTCTGCTCTAGTGGCATGGTGCACCCCTTACCCTGCTCTAGTGGCATGGTGCACCCCTTACCCTGCTCTAGTGGCATGGTGCACCCCTTCCCTGCTCTGGTGGCATGGTGCACCCCTTACCCTGCTCTAGTGGCATGATGCCCCCTTACCCTGCTCTAGTGGCATGATGCCCTTTTACCTGTTCTAGTGGCATGGTGCAACCCTTACCCTGCTCTAGTGGCATGGTGCACCCCTTACCCTGCTCTAGTGGCATGGTGCACCCCTTACTCTGCTCTAGTGGCATGATGCACCCCCTTACCCTGCTCTAGTGGCATGGTGCACCCCTTCCCCTTCTCTAGTGGCAATGGTGCACCTTTTACCCTGCTCTGGTGGCATGGTGCACCCCCTTACCCTGCTCTAGTGGCATGGTGCACCCCTTACCCTGCTCTAGTGGCATGGTGCGCCCCTTACCCTGCTCTAGTGGCATGGTGCACCCCTTACCCTGCTCTAGTGGCATGATGCACCCCTTACCCTGTTCTAGTGGCATGGTGCACCCCTTATCCTGCTCTAGTGGCATGGTGCGCCCCTTATCCTGCTCTAGTGGCATGGTGCACCCCTTTCCCTGCTCTAGTGGCATGGTGCACACCCTTTCCCTGCTCTAGTGGCATGGTGCACCTCTTACCCTGCTCTAGTGGCATGGTGCACCCCTTACCCTGTTCTAGTGGCATGGTGCGCCCCTTACCCTGCTCTAGTGGCATGATGCACCCCCTTACCCTGCTCTAGTGGCATGGTGCACCCCTTACCCTGTTCTAGTGGCATGGTGCACCCCTTACCCTGCTCTAGTGGCATGGTGCACCCCTTACCCTGTTCTAGTGGCATGGTGCACCCCTTACCCTGCTCTAGTGGCATGGTGCACCCCTTACCCTGCTCTAGTGGCATGGTGCACCCCTTACCCTGCTCTAGTGGCATGGTGCACCCCTTACCCTTACACAAAATCGGAGCACGGTCATCAATGGAGAATTCATTACATCTGAAAAAAAGCGAGTGACCAGACATTGTTCTCTGATTTTCATTTCCATTTTATATGTATATGAACTTTGTAATTAATAATCGCTGATTTGTTTCTCTAATTAGAATAGAAAGCAAGGAAGGAATCTCTGCACTCCGGGCGTGTTTCCTTTCAGGGGCTTGGGAAAGCAGAGTGGTGTCCTCTATATACAGATAGCTGAGCAGCGGCTGGATGTCGTTTCTCCAGTATTTGCCTTTCTGTGTCCTCCGTCCTCTTTGGAGCATTTTGTCCTGTGTCTCGAGCAGCTACTGACACTTGAGAGTGCCTCTTTAAGAATGGATCTGGAGCGCGGTCTGGGCAGGGCTGGGACACGCCGGCTTATAATACGCTGTGTCCTTCACTTACACTCACTCTGCTCCGGGGACAGCGCCTGAAGCTGCCGGGAAGGATCTCCGCGTCCAAGAGGCTGCACCAAAGGAGCGGCTGCTATGAGCCTGGCACAGGTATGGCACCGGGCACTGCCCATGTTAGTGGATCGCTCCAATACTGGACACAGAAACGACCTACAACTGCTAGAAAAGGTGTGAAGTGGCTCAGTACCGTGCCAGATGCCGGGCTCAGTACCGTGCCAGATGCCGGGCTCAGTACCGTGCTAGATGCCGGGCTCAGTACCGTGCCAGATGCCGGGCTCAGTACCGTGCTAGATGCCGGGCTCAGTACCGTGCCAGATGCCGGGCTCAGTACCGTGCCAGATGCCGGGCTCAGTACCGTGCTAGATGCCGGGCTCAGTACCGTGCCAGATGCCGGGCTCAGTACCGTGCTAGATGCCGGGCTCAGTACCGTGTTAGATGCCGGGCTCAGTACCGTGCCAGATGCCGGGCTCAGTACCGTGCTAGATGCCGGGCTCAGTACCGTGCTGGATGCCGGGCTCAGTACCGTGCTGGATGCCGGGCTCAGTACCGTGCTAGATGCCGGGCTCAGTACCGTGCTGGATGCCGGGCTCAGTACCGTGCTAGATGCCGGGCTCAGTACCGTGCTGGATGCCGGGCTCAGTACCGTGCTAGATGCCGGGCTCAGTACCGTGCTAGATGCCGGGCTCAGTACCGTGCTAGATGCCGGGCTCAGTACCGTGCTAGATGCCGGGCTCAGTACCGTGCTAGATGCCAGGCTCAGTACCGTGCTAGATGCCGGGCTCAGTACCGTGCTAGATGCCAGGCTCAGTACCGTGCTAGATGCCGGGCTCAGTACCGTGCTAGATGCCGGGCTCAGTACCGTGCTAGATGCCGGGCTCAGTACCGTGCTAGATGCCGGGCTCAGTACCGTGCTAGATGCCGGGCTCAGTACCGTGCTGGATGCCGGGCTCAGTACCGTGCTAGATGCCGGGCTCAGTACCGTGCTAGATGCCGGGCTCAGCACCGTGCTAGATGCCGGGCTCAGTACCGTGCTAGATGCCGGGCTCAGTACCGTGCTAGATGCCGGGCTCAGTACCGTGCTGCATGCCGGGCTCAGTACCGTGTTAGATGCCGGGCTCAGCACCGTGCTAGATGCCGGGCTCAGTACCGTGCTAGATGCCGGGCTCAGTACCGTGCTAGATGCCGGGCTCAGTACCGTGCTAGATGCCGGGCTCAGTACCGTGCTAGATGCCGGGCTCAGTACCGTGCTAGATGCCGGGCTCAGTACCGTGCTGGATGCCGGGCTCAGTACCGTGCTAGATGCCGGGCTCAGTACCGTGCTAGATGCCGGGCTCAGCACCGTGCTAGATGCCGGGCTCAGTACCGTGCTAGATGCCGGGCTCAGTACCGTGCTAGATGCCGGGCTCAGTACCGTGCTGCATGCCGGGCTCAGTACCGTGTTAGATGCTGGGCTCAGTACCGTGCTAGATGCCGGGCTCAGTACCGTGCCGGATGCCGGGCTCAGTACCGTGCTAGATGCCGGGCTCAGTACCGTGCTAGATGCCGGGCTCAGTACCGTGCTGGATGCCGGGCTCAGTACTGTGCTAGACGCCGGGCTCAGTACTGTGCTAGACGCCGGGCTCAGTACCGTGCTGGATGCCGGGCTCAGTACTGTGCTAGACGCCGGGCTCAGTACCGTGCTGGATGCCGGGCTCAGTACTGTGCTAGACGCCGGGCTCAGTACCGTGCTAGATGCCGGGCTCAGTACCGTGCCGGATGCCAGGCTCAGTACCGTGCTAGATGCCGGGCTCAGTACCGTGTTAGATGCCGGGCTCAGTACTGTGCTAGATGCCGGGCTCAGTACTGTGCTAGATGCCGGGCTCAGTACCGTGTTAGATGCCGGGCTCAGTACCGTGTTAGATGCCGGGGCTCAGTACCGTGCTAGATGCCGGGTTCAGTACCGTACTAGATGCCGGGCTCAGTACCGTGCCGGATGCCGGGCTCAGTACCGTGCCGGATGCCGGGCTCAGTACCGTGCCGGATGCCGGGCTCAGAACCGTGCCGGATGCCGGGCTCAGTACCGTGCCGGATGCCGGACTCAGTACCGTGCCGGATGCCGGGCTCAGTACCGTGCCGGATGCCGGGGTCAGTACCGTGCCAGAGGCCGGGGTCAGTACCGTGCCAGATGCCGGGGTCAGTACCGTGCTAGATACCGGACTAAGTACCGTGCAAGATGCCGGGCTCAGTACCGTGCCGGATGCCGGGGTCAGTACCGTGCCAGATGCCGGGGTCAGTACCGTGCCAGATGCCGGGCTCAGTACAGTGCTAGATACCGGACTAAGTATCGTGCAAGATGCCGGGCTCAGTACCGTACCAGATGTCGGGCTCAGTACCGTGATAGATTCCGGGCTCAGTACCGTGCCGGACTCAGTACCGCGGTAGATGCCGGGCTCAATACCATGCTAGATGCCAGGCTCAGTACCGTACCAGATGTCGGGCTCAGTACCGTGCCAGATGCTGGGCTCAGTACCGTGCTAGATTCCGGGCTCAGCACCATGATAGATGCCGGGTTTTGTGTTGGGGTAGAGGTCGGATTCTGTGCTGGCGTCAGTGCCGGGGTGTAGATTTGGTTGTGGCTGGAGCAGGAGGAGCAGAATTCGGTGCAGCAGGTGCAGGATTAGTGCAGGTCTTATTGCCGCCGCCGGTATCTGGGTTACAGGAAGATAAGAACTTTATCCCACAACACGATCTCTAAAGCCGATGACTGAGCCGGAGGCCAAGAGCCCGAACTGCCGGGAACGGGCGAGACATAAGCCCTGGAATTACACCTGAGCATGGGTACCCGAGAATGTACCGCACAGAATTAGATACACAGCTCAGCATCACACATGATGGGATTAGATACACAGCTCAGCAGACAGCATCACACAGGATAGGATTAGATACATGGCTCAGCAGACAGTATCACACAGGAGAGGATTAGATACACAGCTCAGCAGACAGTATCACACAGGATAGGATTAGATACACGGCTCAGCAGACAGTATCACACAGGATAGGATTAGATACACAGCTCAGCAGACCGTATCACACAGGAGAGGATTAGATACACAGCTCAGCAGACAGTATCACACAGGATAGGATTAGATACACGGCCCAGCAGACAGTATCACACAGGAGAGGATTAGATACACAGCTCAGCAGACAGTATCACACAGGATGGGATTAGATACACAGTTCAGCAGACAGTATCACACAGGATGGGATTAGATACACAGCTCATCAGACAGTATCACACAGGATAGGATTAGATACACAGCTCAGCAGACAGTATCACACAGGAGAGGATTAGATACATGGCTCAGCAGACCGTATCACACAGGAGAGGATTAGATACACAGCTCAGCAGACTGTATCACTCAGGATGGGATTAGATACACAGCTCAGCAGACCGTATCACACATGTAATTAGAGTGTGTGCACACGATCCGCACATTCTGTGTCCTGGGCGCAGCGTATCTTCAGCGCTACATGATCCGGGTTCTGGGCGCTTTACACTTTCTTTTCTCCCCACAGAGAACACTCGCGTCTCCGCAAACATGAACTTACATTCTACGGCTCCGGAAGCCGCGCTGCAGGTCAGTTTATGCTGCTGCAAAAAGAAGCAGAGAGCGCAGGAGATCTCTATACATCCATCCACTGTGCTTCTATATAATATATATAACATCCATTCATTTATATAGCACCATTAATTCCACAGCGCTTTACATAGATCATCACTGTCCCTATTGGGGCTCATAATCTAAATCCCCTATCAGTCTTTGGATTGTGGGAAGAATCCCAACAAGGGGAGAACAGACAATCTCCAAACCGAAAATACCCTGCACCCAAAACGCTGCTATTCCTGATCGTGGTACCCAAAGGCATTTTCTATGCATTTTTTTTTTGCTGCTCAACCTCGCTGATCTCAATGAGGAAAAAGAACAAATGTAAAATAATGAAAACATTGACATCCTGGTTAAGGAACATCGCATTCATGCTGCGTCTCCTGATGCTGCAGTTTCCTTTTAAAAAAAAAAGAAAAAAAGAATGGATGAAATAAAGTTATAGCAAAAATGCTACAATGTGAGAGGGACGAGCCGGGCCCCATAGGATGGATGAGTCTGGGGCCCTTCATCATTCACACTTCTGCCAGGGTGGGGGGGGGGGGGAGTAACACCGTCATCTCAGACCCCAAATACACCCTGCTCTTATTTACACCACAGTAGAATTGTCAGGAACAAAGCCAATGGTGCCAAACCCTGGAAACCCTCCATTATGGGGCCGTCTCCTCCATCCAGTCACTGATGACATCCCATAATCATGGCTGCTTCACATTTTATCAGATCTCCTTTCTTTATAATGTCCTGGAGGTGAGGGTCTGCTCAGGTCATCCTATGTAGAGTGGCTGCAGCGATTACGGGGTTAATAGTGGATCGTTACACTGTACATCACAGTAATAAGGACGTGATACATAGTTGCCAAATGTGGCATCGAAATCAATAGATAAAAAAGATACAATGTAACAAGCTCATAAATGGCAGCACCGAAGGGATGAAATATTAAAGGGGCGACGCGTTCATTGGAGTCTGTTATGTCTTATTGCGGTATTTACACCGGCCTCGCCCTTCATTTCTTATGGCCGTCGCTTACAATGAGTGATGTATACGGCAGTGATTTATACGGCAGTGATGTATACGGCAGTGATGTATACGGCAGTGATTTATACGGCAGTGATGTATACGGCAGTGATGTATACGGCAGTGATGTATACGGCAGTGATGTATACGGCAGTGATGTATACGGCAGTGATGTATACGGCAGTGATGTATACGGCAGTGATGTATATGGCTGCGTTGTCTGCAGGATCTGATCCCGGCTATAATGGAGACATGAGTAATGATTATTATTGTTGGTGCAGCTGGTCCCGGCTGACACATCCCATACATCTCCGGGATCGCTGCTAATCACATTCCCTTATTGTAGCAAGGAGTGGTCTGTGCATTGTGCTGCAATCTGGCTACACATGTACTAATGCAATGGTCTGCAACATGCGGCACCCCAACTGCTGCAGAACTACAACTCCCAGCAGGTGCATGGTCTCAAACCTGTGGCCCTTACCCCTTACCATGTTCTAGTGGCATGGTGCACCCCTTACCCTGTGCAGGCAGGGTAAGGAGGGCACCATGCCACTAGAGCAGGGTAAGGGGTGCACCATGCCACTAGAGCAGGGTAAGGGGTGCACCATGTCACTAGAGCAGGGTAAGGGGTGCACCATGCCACTAGAACAGGGCAAGGGGTGCACCATGCCATTAGAGCAGGGTAAGGGGGGCACCATGCCATTAGAGCAGGGTAAGGGGGGCATCATGCCATTAGAGCAGGGTAAGGGGTGCACCATGCCATTAGAGCAGGGTAAGGGGTGCACCATGCCATTAGAGCAGGGTAAGGGGTGCATCATGCCATTAGAGCAGGGTAAGGGGTGCACCATGCCATTAGAGCAGGGTAAGGGGTGCATCATGCCATTAGAGCAGGGTAAGGGGGGCATCATGCCATTAGAGCAGGGTAAGAGGGGCACCGTGCCACTAGAACAGGGTAAGGGGTGCACCATGCCACTAGAACAGGGTAAGGGGTGCACCATGCCACTAGAACAGGGTAAGGGGTGCACCATGCCATTAGAGCAGGGTAAGGGGGGCATCATGCCATTAGAGCAGGGTAAGGGGTGCACCATGCCATTAGAGCAGGGTAAGGGGTGCACCATGCCACTAGAACAGGGTAAGGGGTGCACCATGCCATTAGAGCAGGGTAAGCGGGGCATCATGCCATTAGAGCAGGGTAAGAGGGGCACCATGCCACTAGAACAGGGTAAGGGGTGCACCATGCCATTAGAGCAGGGTAAGGGGCGCACCATGCCATTAGAGCAGGGTAAGGGGTGCACCATGCCACTAGAACAGGGTAAGGGGTGCACCATGCCATTAGAGCAGGGTAAGGGGGGCATCATGCCATTAGAGCAGGGTAAGGGGTGCACCGTGCCACTAGAGCAGGGTAAGGGGTGCACCATGCCACTAGAACAGGGTAAGGGGTGCACCATGCCATTAGAGCAGGGTAAGGGGGGCATCATGCCATTAGAGCAGGGTAAGGGGTGCACCATGCCACTAGAGCAGGGTAAGGGGTGCACCATGCCACTAGAGCAGGGTAAGGGGTGCACCATGCCACTAGAACAGGGTAAGGGGCGCACCATGCTACTAGCACAGGGTAAGGGGCGCACCATGCCACTAGAGCAGGGTTTTACAAAAGATCCAAAGTTTATCAATATAAAATCTTTATTTTGCCCAGAACGTGCTGCTGATAATTAGAGAGCAGCAATGACTGTAGAGAGATGATCAGTAAATTTTCTGCAGGTGACAACAGTCACAATCAGTAGGACGTGCACCGGCCGTCGCTGTGAGTGACTCCAGCACATCTGAGGCCACAGGACATCACTAGCCTCTCACACTGCTCTGGGGGGATTTTGGTCCTCTCTTCTTCCAGTCTCTTCCACAGGACATCACTAGTCTCTCACACTGCTCGGGTGGGATTTTGGCCCACTCTTCTTCCAGTCTCTTCCACAGTTCTTTGACTGTTGTCGGTTTCTTGGCCATAACTTTGTCATCAAGGATTTTCCAGAGGTTTTCTATTGGGTTGAGATCAGGACTCTGGGCTGTGGCCATTTCATTGTTTCCAGGAGCTGCTTTCCCCGTTTTGCTGTGTGACAGGGGGCATTGTCCTGCATGAAAATTGAGGCTGATTGAGGGATGGACACAAGTAAGGAGCCACGTGTTGTGAAGAAGGTTCTGATCCACACTTGTGTCACTCTGCCATGTAGCTGTATGAGAGGTCCAACTCCTGCGCAGAAAACATTCCCCAAACCATGACCCTTCCTCCACCGCCATCACTGACTTCTGAACACACTTTGGGTTCAGTCTTTCTCCAGTTTGATGATGAACATAATGTTTCCCATCAGACCCAAATAAATTAAACCTGCTTTCATCAGTAAAATGAGCTGTGGACACTTCTCCTCTGTCCACACAACATGCTCCTCACCAAAGGGGAGTCTAGCCTTGTGATTCTTTCTGCTAATGAGCAGTTTGGTCACAGCAGAGTGGGCTTTCAGTCCAAATGCTCTTACACGTCGTGACACTGTATGACGAGACAGATCCTTACCCTGATCAGTGCTGAATTAGCGGCAATTCCAGCTGCAGTGTGGAAACGATGACCCATGGAGATTCTCCGCATTATCCTGTCCTCTCTTGCATTTATCTTTTGAGGGCGACCAGCCTTCTTGGGGAACTTAAAAGAGTTTGTGATATTGTAAAGATGCAATATTCCTGAAATCACAGACTTGGAATGACCAACTTCTCTTGCTATAGCTGATAGAGTCACCCCTTTGGTCTTTATCTGGACAACCTGCTGCCGGAGGGTTTCAGTCACTTTGGAATGGCAAAGTCATTGTAAACTGGAATGTTATTCTGCCAGTTACATCGGGTTTGTCAGATAATTAAAGAAATTAGTATCAGATGCAGATTATCACCAATAACTTGCAGGAATCTGAAAGTGTCTCTAATTGTGATCCGTGTCTTTTACATGTATCTAATTTACATTTTTATTATTTGCTTTTCAATGAATTCAATTCATGAAATAATCGGAAAATCCTGCGAGTTTCCCCATGTTATGAGATAATCACATAGGACGACACAACGACCGCATCATCTAGGAAATTGTATGTTCTCTAATTTTGATCTCCAGTGCATATACTTGCAGTGGATTATGTGGTGCTTGCGCCTTTAACTGCCCTGACCACATCTCCGGCTGAAATTAAAAGGATTTACACTAAAAAAAAAAAATTATGACACTGAGCAAAATGCAGAGAGCGAGAGCCGTCCGCGGCGGAGTTAATTAGCTAATGAATCGGATTCTTCTATTTCAGCTCTTCTGTATCATCTGCTGCAGCACTTCAGGGTGAGATCAGTGATAATCTGCCAACACGGGCACAAAATGCAGCATCCAAGCACCGCCACAGAGTTCACAGATAGTAGTGCTATACAGTGCTGAAACAGACCAACAACAGGATGATGAAACAATTGTGCCAAAATAATACCGCAATACAGTGTGTAAATATTGCTGATGTAAATCATCCTAATACTACTGCCATACCGTACACTGATACAATACAGTTCATATAGTGGCCGATATGCACCATACAGTGTGTAAATAATACCGCCACACATTGTGCAAATATTGCTGATGTAGATCATCCTAATACTACTGCCATACCGTGGACTGACACAATACTGTTCATATAGTGGCCGATATTCACCATACAGTGTGTAAATAATACCGCCACACATTGTGCAAATATTGCTGATGTAGATCATCCAAATACTACTGCCATATTGTGCACTAATCCAATGCCGTTTATATAGTGGCCGATATGCACCATATAGTGTGTAAATATTGCTGATGTAAATCATCCTTATACTACTACCATACTGTGCACTAATACAATGCTGCTAATATAGTGGCCCTTATGCACCATACAGTGTGTAAATAATACCGCCACACATTGTGCAAATATTGCTGATGTAGATCATCCAAATACTACTGCCATACCGTGCACTAATGCAATGCTGTTTATATAGTGGCCGATATGCACCATATAGTGTGTAAATAATACCGTCATACAGTGTCCAAATATTGCTGATGTAGATCATCCAAATACTACTGCCATACTATGCACTAATACAATGCTGTTTAAATAGTGGCCGATATGCACCATACAGAGTGTAAATATTGCTGATGTGAATCATCCTAATACTACTGCCATACTATGCACTAATACAATGCTGCTAATATAGTGGCCAATATGCACCATACAGTGTGTAAATAATACCGCCACACATTGTGCAAATATTGCTGATGTAGATCATCCAAATACTACTGCCATACCGTGCACTAATGCAATGCTGTTTATATAGTGGCCGATATGCACCATATAGTGTGTAAATAATACCGTCATACAGTGTCCAAATATTGCTGATGTAGATCATCCAAATACTACTGCCATACTATGCACTAATACAATGCTGTTTAAATAGTGGCCGATATGCACCATACAGAGTGTAAATATTGCTGATGTGAATCATCCTAATACTACTGCCATACTATGCACTAATACAATGCTGCTAATATAGTGGCCAATATGCACCATACAGTGTGTAAATAATACCGCCACACATTGTCCAAATATTGCTGATGTAGATCATCCAAATACTACTGCCATACCGTTCACTGATAGAATGCTGTTTATATAGTGGCCAATATGCACCATATAGTGTGTAAATAATACTGTCATACAGTGTCCAAATATTGCTGATGTAAATCATCCTAATACTACTGCCATACTGTGCACTGATACAATGCTGTATATATAGTGGCCGATATGCACTATACAGTATGTAAATAATACCGCCATACAGTGCCAAAATAAAATCATCCTATTAATATTGTTTGGAGAAAAAAAAAACTAAAGATGCCGTGTGATGGTGTCCAGTTTCCAGAGTCTGAGGAGAGCACCCCCCACCCTCAGCCAGGCCCCGGAGCAGTATGACAGGAGGGGGCGCTGTCCGTCTTATTCCGCCTCCCGTAGAACGCACGTTTCTTTTCTTCTCACTATTTATTTCTTCCTGATCGTCTTACATTATGCAAATGTCCCAGAATGATCCCGAGCATTGATCTCCAGAATGATGGTCGATAGCACTCAGATCCTGGCGAGGGCGAGACGCTCACAGCTGCCGAACTACTGCCCCCATCATCCGGCAGCTGCCGCACAATGTACCCCAACATCACCACTGACATGTCTGTGACGACGGCTGTGACACAGTACCACACATGAAAGATTAGATACACTAGAGAGTAGACAGTATCACAGATGACCAGCCTCAATACACTGACTCAGCAGATATTATCACACATAAAATGCTTAGATACACTGTATCACACATAACACACTAAGAAACAATGTTTCCATAGACAGTATCACATGGTAAGATTAGATACATTGGATAAACAGACAGTATCACATAAGACAAGTGTAGATACATTATACCTGCAAACACTATCACATATGATAGGCTTAGATACACAGCTCAGCAGACAGTATCACAGAGGATAGGATTAGATACACAGCTCAGCAGACAGTATCACAGAGGATAGGATTAGATACATGGCTCAGCAGACAGTATCACACAGGATAGGATTAGATACACAGCTCAGTAGACAGTATCACACAGGAGAGGATTAGATACACAGCTCAGCAGACAGTATCACACAGGAGAGGATTAGATACACAGCTCAGCAGACAGTATCACACAGCATAGGATTAGATACACAGCTCAGCAGACAGTATCACACAGGATAGGATTAGATACACAGCTCAGTAGACAGTATCACACAGGAGAGGATTAGATACACAGCTCAGCAGACAGTATCACACAGGAGAGGATTAGATACACAGCTCAGTAGACAGTATCACACAGGATAGGATTAGATACACAGCTCAGCAGACAGTGTCACACAGGATAGGATTAGATACACAGCTCAGCAGACAGTATCACACAGGGGAGGATTAGATACACAGCTCAGCAGACAGTATCACACAGGGGAGGATTAGATACACAGCTCAGCAGACAGTATCACACAGGAGAGGATTAGATACACAGCTCAGCAGACAGTATCACACAGGGGAGGATTAGATACACAGCTCAGCAGACAGTATCACACAGGGGAGGATTAGATACACAGCTCAGCAGACAGTATCACACAGGATAGGATTAGATACACAGCTCAGCAGACAGTATCACACAGGATAGGATTAGATACACAGCTCAGCAGACAGTATCACACAGGATAGGATTAGATACACAGCTCTGCAATACTTTCACCTTGCAAAATATTCTATAATGAAGTTTAGTAACATTATATAATGGGGGAGAAGTTATGGGAATTTCTTCGAGTAGATGTGAGGGGTCTGAGCAGAGGACACGCAGCGCTGCTGACCATGACCACAGGGGGCGCTCTAACCCGGGGTCAGGACACTGGACAATGACAGGAGGTCTTAGTGTAATGGTCCACAACTAACGCAGAACCTCCTCGTGGAAACCTAAACAGAAGAGATGTTCTGCAGGTGCTGAGGTGTATTATGATGTTCTGCAGCAGCTGAGATGAATGTTATGAGGTTATGCAGCAGCTGAAATTTCCATTATGAGGTTTTTCAGCAGGTGAGTGTGTATTATGAGGTTCTGCAGTAGCTGAGGTGTGTATTATGAGGTTCTGCAGTAGCTGAGATGTATATTATGAGGTTCTGCAGTAGCTTAGGTGTGTTTTATGAGGTTCTGCAGTAGCTAAGAGGTTTATTATGAGGTTCTGCAGCAGCTGAGGTGAATGTTATGAGGTTCTGCAGTAGCTGAGGTGTGTATTATGGGGTTCTGCAGCAGCTGAGGTGTGTATTATAAGGTTCTGCAGCAGCTGAGGTGGGTATTTTAAGGTTCTGCAGCAGCTGGGATGTTTATTATGAGTTTCTGCAGAAGCTGAGAGGTTTATTATGAGGTTCTGCAGCAGCTGAGGTGTGTATAATGAGGTTCCCACATCATGTGTGGAGCAGTAGATGTGTTTTCTTGTCCAGGGAGGGTGTAATCGGAGCCATCTTTCCACTGGACCTACTATGTTACTGTGTAACCCTGTAAGTGCGGAGCCGTGCCGTCACTCATCAGCGCGGGGTATTCCCTGCGCTGCGCAGCTCCCGGCTGGATGTCAGTTTTCCATGTTGCTCCTTCTCCTCTTCCCCAGGAAGACACGCTCTACAAAGAACCGTCCTAATGAAGCAGCAAACAATGGCGGACACCAAGCAGAAAACTCATTAAGTCTCTGCTTACTGGATACATGATCCAGACGGAGTCCTGAACCCTGGGAGGAAGCCAGCTCCGTCTATCAGGTCAGTGCGCCCTATGGAAGCCGAGCCCGAGAGGTGCAGGGGCCGACGGCTTATAACAGCGCAGAGCGTCCGATATCAGTCACATTATATATATATATATATATATATATATATATATATATATATAGTGCATTCCCTGAAAAAGTATTCATACCCTGGGAACTTTTCTACACTTTTGCATGTTGCACCCACAAACTTTATTCTGTTTTATTAGGATTTTGTGATATATCAGCACTAAGTACAAGTGTTTGTGACGTGTGAAGGAAATGATACCGGGTGTTCTAAATGTTTTGAAAATATAAATCTGAAAATTGTGACGTGCATTTGTATTCAGCCCCTGGAGTCAGTACTTTGTAGGACGATCTCTCTCTGTCTTGCATTTGTATTCAGCCCCCTGTAGTCAGCACTTTGTAGCACCTCCTTTCTCTGTCTTGCATTTGTATTCATCCCCTCCCCCCCCCGTTCAGTACTTTGTAGGACCATCTTTCTGTCATGCATTTGTATTCGGCCCCCCTGACCAGCACTTTGTAGGACCCCCTTTCTCCATCTTTTGAGGTCTGTATCTCCAGTTTTGCTCATTTAGAGGTGACATTTTCCTCTTCTTCTCTCGCTCAGTGAGATTGGATGGAGACGTCTGTGATCGATGATTTTCCAGTCTTGTCACAGATTCTCGGTGGATTTGGGTCTGGACTGTTATTCGGCCGGTCACACACAGGAATATGCTCTGATCTGATCCCTCCATTGTAGCTCTGCAGGATGTTGAGGGTCGTTGTCCTGCTGGAAGGTGAAATTACGCCCCGGTTTCACGTCTCCTGCAGCCTCTACCAGGTTTTCCTCCAAGATTGCCCTGTACTTATCTCCATGCATCTTCTCGTCACCTCTGACTAGCTTTCCTGTCCTTGCTGAAGAAAAGCCTCGCCACAGTAAAATGTGGCCTCCACCATGTGTGACTGTGGGGAGGATGTTTTCTGGGTATCATGCTATATGTGGTGGAGATTAACCCTGCACTTCAGTTTCTGACACTCATAGACTTTTGCATTTAGCTCAAAAACGTCTACATTGGTCTCATCTGAGCAGAGCCTCTTCTTCCACATATCATGTAGAGGGCACAGTGAGCTTGTGGGAGAAACTGATCAAGTCAGATGAGCTTGGGTGCAAAGAAAATTTTCAGCCTCTAGATGTGCATAGCTGGAAAGACAGACCTCAAAAAAACAGAGAGAGGTGGTCCTACAAAGTACTAACTCCGGGGGCTGAATACAAATGCACGTTACAATTTTCAGATTTATATTCTTAAAATATTCAGAAAACCCTGTAACATTTCACAAATAATTGCTATTTAGTGTTGATTAATCACATAAAATCCCAATAAAATACATTTAAGTTTATGGGTGGAAAGTAAAAAAAAATGTGGAAAAGTTCACGGGGTATGAAAACTTTTTCAAGTCAATGTAAATGTCTCCAGGAGTTTTCATTACTGGAAATTTGTAATATAAAGGAGTGATCATGGGAGTGGAGAGGTTTTGGTTGTTGTTTGTTTTTTTTTTTACTGAAACGGCTGATAACAGAGAATAGGTTGCAGTGCATGGTAGGAATGATTGGTAATGGTATGAGCTGAAGCTCTCCATATAACGCTGCACTGACTGTGTATTACGGTATAACCGAGCACTGAGGTGTGAGACATAGACCATGGCTGATAATACACATGGGGGCATTCTAGATTCCGCTATACATGGGGGGATACACTAGATGTAACTGGGGGCGCACTGACTGATACTACTAATACTCTACATTGGACCAGGGCATAACTACAGTAGGTGCAGGGGTTGCGATGGCACCTGAGTCCTGGAGTCTAGGGGGTCCCAAAAGTCATTTTGGCCCATATGAAAAGAACAACTTGCAATAATGGGGGGCCTCGTTGGAGCCCCTGAGCTTCACCTTACACCACTGATATTGGAGTACAGTGACTGACACACGGGGGCTCTTGTTGCATGCAGGCTGGTCCTGTGGGCACTCGGGCTGGCACTATTATTGCATGGCAGGGTGGTCCTATGGGCACTCGGGCTGGCACTATTATTGCATGGCAGGGTGGTCCTGTGGGCAGTTGGGCTGGCACTATTATTGCATGGCAGGGTGGTCCTATGGGCACTCGGGCTGGCACTATTATTGCATGGCAGGGTGGTCCTGTGGGCACTCAGGCTGGCACTATTATTGCATGGCAGGGTGGTTCTATGGGCACTCGGGCTGGCACTATTATTGCATGGCAGGGTGGTCCTGTGGGCACTCAGACTGGCACTATTATTGCATGGCAGGGTGGTCCTATGGGCACTCGGGCTGGAACTATTATTGCATGGCAGGGTGGTCCTGTGGGCACTCGGGCTGGCACTATTATTGCATGGCAGGGTGGTCCTATGGGCACTCGGGCTGGCACTATTATTGCATGGCAGGGTGGTCCTGTGGGCACTCGGGCTGGCACTATTATTGCATGGCAGGGTGGTCCTGTGGGCACTCGGGCTGGCACTATTATTGCATGGCAGGGTGGTCCTGTGGGTACTCGGGCTGGCACTATTATTGCATGGCAGGGTGGTCCTGTGGGCACTCGGGCTGGCACTATTATTGCATGGCAGGGTGGTCCTGTGGGCACTCGGGCTGGCACTGTTATTGCATGGCAGGGTGGTCCTGTGGGCACTCGGGCTGGCACTATTATTGCATGGCAGGGTGGTCCTATGGGC